>NW_008342282.1:2661292-2678598 GCF_000622305.1 Nannospalax galili | reverse complement strand
AGTCATGTATATAGAGATTAGAAATGCATGTGAAAACGCCTCAATGTCAATAGGCTTGGAATGAATTTTTCTGTATGAAACTGTGTGTTTTGACAATGAAGTGGAGATCTTTTTTAAACGTTGGAACCTCATTTAATTTTGTGTCTTATAGAGTTTATAATGAGTAAAAGATTATATAAGTGTGATAATTCATCTGTAAACCTAGAAATGTGCAGCCAATTTTGAAAGGAGATGTACCCTAGCTCAGAAAAATTTATTGAATAGGTTAATGCTGTTGTAATGAAATGCTTCTTTTAATTAAAATTAAAAAAAAATCAATTTTAATACATTTTGTCATCATCTTTTTAGATGATTTCATATTCTCAGAAAGTTGGAGAATAACCCTTTAAAGTCTTAAAATTCATTCATTATATACAGATGGGGTAGCATAAGCAAAATGGGCAAGACTGGTCTCTCCCATAAAAGCGGCAGTTAAGTGAAAAAGGTTTGTAGAAATTATAGAAGCTTCTATAGAGTGCAGCCTATGAGCACATCCATAGAGCATATCCATAGAGCATATCCTTAGAGCACATCCATAGAGGATATCCATACAGCACATTCATAGAGCACATCCATAGAGAACATCCATAGAGCACATCCATAGAGCACATCCATAGAGAACATCGATAGAGTACATCCATAGAGCATATCCAAAGAGCACATCCATAGAGCACTTCCTTAGAGAACATCCACACAGCACATCCATAGAGCACATCCATAGAGAACACCCATAGAGCACATCCATAGAGTACATCCATAGAGCATTTCCAAAGAGCACATCCATAGAGCATATCCTTAGAGGACATCCATACACACAACCATAGAGCATATCCATAGAGAAAATCCATAGAGCACATCTATAGAGCACATCCATACAGGACATCCATAAAGAACACCCATAGAGCACATCCACAGAGCACATCCATAGAGCACATCCATAGAGCATATCCATAGAGCACATCCATACACACATCCATAGAGCACATCCATAGAGCACATCCATAGAGAACATCCATAGAGCACATCCATAGAGCATATCCATAGAGCATATCCATAGAGCACTTCCATACAGCACATCTATGGATCATATCCATAGAGCACATCCACTGAGGACATCCATAGAGCACATCCATAGAGAACATCCACAGAGTACTTCCAAATAGGATGTACATGGAGCACAGCCATAGAGCACAGCTATAGAGCACAGAGCCAACATCAGCAACAGCAAAGAACACAACCCCAAATACAAAGAATTCCCTCTGTCTTTGAAATTTATAAATAAATAATAAACTAGTTCATGTCTCATAGATTTTTATGACCCAGAGACATCTTCCTTAATAACTGCCAACCATTTCTCTCTCTTGAAAATTTGCTTTCCTGACTCCTCAACCTCAACTTATTCAGACATAGGATGAGCTCCTAGCCAAATCAGACAGGAGAAATCGTCTTAATCCACAAAAATGTGATATATCAATACTAAAACCTATTTGTGTCTTAGAAATTCAACAAACTGCACCTGTATTCGTAGACCTCCTTTCATCGATATCTATATATAAGGAACATAAAAAAATGTTACAGTTCCAACAACCAAAAGCATACTAGGCTGCTTCAGCCTTTTAAATAGGTGTTGTATTCCTCTATATGAGACTTAATATGTTTGTGATGGTAATTTAAACTTATAAAATTAATTTCAGAGACATCTTTAACAAACTCAGTTTTACTAAAACCTAAGTATACAATCTGATATCTTTCCACAAACTTCCTCTTACCTCCATTAAATCATAAAAAATCTCACTTCAGAGTGTCTGTTAGGGAATGTTCTTATATGCACCTTACTCTCTCTTAGAATTTTAACTCAAAAAGTAACTTCAAAACCCTATCTCTACCTCCAGACCTAAATCAGATTTCCATTAAAGAACTGTTTTCATCTGTATGCCATTCTCTAATATGCCTGCTGACTCAGATTACCCAGATTATTGTTCAATACCTCTTTGAATTTATATTTACGATGTCTTCCTATTACATAAATTTGGTATTAGCTTGGGCAGCAGAACTAATCTCTGACTTCCTGCTGAAGCTGAGTCCTCACCCTGTGTCTATGCTCATATTCAGCTTGCAGTAGCTAGTGTTCAATTCTGCCAGCCCATTTATTTGAACCCTATTGCCTCTAAACTGTACTTTCCTGTAAAATCCTTCTTTTGTTTCCTATGTATGTATGTGTATATATATATATATGTATATATATATATACATATATATATATATATATATAAACAAAAAGGCTGGAAAAATTAGAACATTGGTCTACCCTTTTATGAGAGTAAGTATACTTTTTTTCCTTTTAGACAGGGTGTCCATTTAGCTCCAGCTGGCCTAATACTCGCTATGTAGACCAGGCTGGTCTCAATCTCACAGAGATCCTCTGCCTCCCAAATGCTGGGATTAAAGGCATGCACCACCTTTCTAGGCAAGACAGCAGTCATTCTTAAAAGGGCAGATGCCACAACCCAAAAGGATTAGGCCATGCCATCCTTCAGCTTTTTCTGCCACAAGTAGTCAAAAAACAGTCTGTGTTGTGAAATAACAGTTCTTAATTTATAGGATCAGGCTCATCTATGTTTTTTGTCACATAGGCTATGTTAACTAGGTCATGTGACTGTAACCTCTCATTAACCCCATAACATTTATAAAGTTCTAATGTTCCTTTGTTCTTGGGATAGCTCAGAGGGATAATTTGTCCAGGAGACTTTCTCTGAAGAGATGCCTCTGGTCTCCCCTGCCAACCCTCATATGGCTGAGATCTTTCCTCTTATCTCTCTAATTTTCTTAATGAAGCTCTTCTCTAGTTTCTAAAGGGAAATCCTTCTGTTCTTTAAGGACCTTACCGTGTTTACTGTAACTTTCTGTCTGATGTTTTCCCTCCTACATAAAGGACATATCATGTCCTAATAAGACTTTTTCTCCTAATAAACCTTAGCCCTCAAGAGAATTATGCATCAGATTTTTTTCTTACCAGACTGATCACTGCTGCCCTTTTCTTTCATATTTTATTTAACAGTACAGAATTGATGGGTACATCTCATTGTATAAAAGAAGTTTATTCCAATCCTGGCAAGTTTTGATTTCCCAACAAATATTTATTTAAATAATAAATACATCTAAAATAAATTTTGTTGTGTAAAAGACCACTAAATTTATGAATGAAATGATGCTTAAGAATGTTTCAGCATATGCTGATTATATTTTTCATAAAGGAATGACATGATTTTTTTTCTTTCACCACTGCTTGTGACTGATATCATCTGTGAACAGCAAAAAGCAGAATTCGTATTCCTTAACACACCATAGGAAGCCCTGATGTCCCCATAGAAATATACTTATATTTGGCTACATCATTTAGGATGAGATAAAGAAATAGAAATGTTGCTAAGAAACAATTGGACCAATAGAAAGTTGGTTGTGGCCCTGTGCTCATTAGATCTATCTGAAGGGTCAGCATATATACAAGAACAAAATTGTTGAACATTAAATTTTATTCTTCATGGTGTTCTTTATGTGATGCAACAGAAGTCTTAAACCTGTTGATGAAAAAGTTCTCACTTAGCATAATGAATTAACTAAAAACTAAGGAAATAAGTAGGAGAGCAACCTGACACAAACTACACTAAGGTGAAAAGAGGGAACTTCAATTGGGGAAATTCCTCCATGTGTGGAGAAGGGAGTTGGTTGTCTGCAGAAGAACCAGAGCTAGCATTGTGCATAAAGATGAGAAAACACTACTTCTACTGAACCAAATTCATTTTTCTTTTAAGAAATGATGTGTATGCTGAATGGAACAAAACCCCAGATTAAGACAGATATTGAATTTACATTTTATCCTTCAGGCAATGGAAAGTCATTAAATATTTTACTAGGGGAAGAAAATGAGCAATTAGAATAATTATCATGTTAGAATAATTGTAAGAATTATTTTGTTGAAATGCTTATTCCAATGACTGCTGTGTACTAAAGAGAAGGAAGCCTGGAGTAGAGAATTAGGTCAATAAGGAACTTGGTGTATTAGTTGGAGCTGCTATAACAAAGGATTTCATATTATGTGGTGAAAATGATGGGTATTTTTCTCATAGTTTGGAAGACAAAACTCATAGATCATAGTATGGGCAGTTCTGGTTCTTTTGAGAGCCATGCCTATCTTCAATATTATGGCAGTCTTAATGTCAACTGAATTTATGTTCTGATAAGACATCAAGTACTGTACTTCTTTGATCTCCAACCTTGAGGACAATAGACTTCAATTCTCTAGAAAACCAGGAAGAGTTTTCAGTCTGCTCAAATTTGTTCTTGTGTTTGATAGGATGTAGTGGTAATTCCATGTGGAAATGAAGTGTTGTCCAGTAATCTGCTCTTAACTGCTTAAACCTTTGCATTTAAGAACTTGAGGTCATTTACTTTTTTAATTTGTTCTGCATATTATTATATCAAAATCTTTCTCTAGTTATGACCTTCTTGATCCCTTGTGAAATGTCACTAATCTACTATCTTAATATAATGGCCTCTTAATTTTCCTCCAGTTCAAAGGTCTCTTGTTTCTCTGGTTATCTTGTACCTGAATGACTTGTTTTTCCCAATATCAACGAGTTAACCTAATGATTGTTCCTGATGCAACAGTTTTAAGGACTGTCCTTCAAGTATGACATTTAAACATCCTTTCCAAGAACATTATTCCTGTTCAACTCAATTAGGCAAAGTTATTATTTTTCTTTATGTTGTGTTTTTATAGTTTAATTTTACATGGTTTATAAGCTTTCCTCAGAAAGCTCTAAGTTTCTTAGAAACAGGAACTCTCTAAATATAATCATAATATCCTTAAGAGAATGTCATGGATGTAATTGATGTCATTTAAAATTGTTTTTGTAGCTGCAGAAGTTAGCACTCCCATCATCCCTAAATTGCTCTGAATAAGTGCACTGATTAATTTTGGCAACCTGACACAAACTACACTAAGCTGAGAAGAGGGAATTTCAGTTGGGATGCTTCCTCCATCAGCTTTGCCTGTGGCCCTGCCTGTGGGACATTTTCTTAATTGCTGATTGACATAGGAAAACCCAGCACACTGTGGGTAGGGTCATCCCTAGGTAAGTGGACCTGGGTAAATATGGGTTCCAGTGGGGGGAGGGGTTTATGGGAGTGTGTCAGTGGGGACAGGGATATAAAGGTGATTAAGGTTGTTTGAGATATTCTGTATAAAACACATAAAAATTCAATAAAAACAAATTAATTAAAAAAGAAATAACATCTCTTATACTTTGGGAAATTATTCTTTAAAAATACAATACATACATGCAAAAAAGAAGACAAAAGATGTCATAATTGATATCTATTTACAAAAGAGTAAAACTGATCATACGAGAGAAGATATAAGTTCAAGCTTTTTAGGATACAATGCAGAAGAAATGGTTCCTGACTTTGGCATTGGTAATTAGTTTATGAATATGACACTATTGGAAACAAGCTAAGTAAAAAGAAATAGGTAGGTATATCATTCTATAAATATTTTCTACAACAAATGGCACAAGCAAATTTTTTTAAATGAACCTACAGAATGAGAAAAAAACATTATAAACTATTTGTTTGGTAAGAGGTTACTCTCCAATACAAGAATACAAACAAAATATAATCATTAGTTAATTCAAATTACATATTTGAATATATTTCAAATTATATAATTCAAATTTAATCATTAATTATTCAAATTATATACACATAAATTAATTTGAAAATACTTAAAACTCAAGGAAATGAAAAGTTTGCAATCTTTTAAATTACTTAATTTTTTAGAATCACTTAGTTTTTGTTTTTGTTTCAAGTCTTCATTTTTCACATTTTATTCAAGAATATCTCAAATTTTGATGTGATATGGATTCAAATTGGAGTCTAGCTAGTATTTTTAAAGCAAGGCAATTTTTAACCATCAAGAATTTTCTTGATACATCAAGCTGGTTATTTCACACTGCAGTATGGTTGCATATGTAATGATGACTCACCCCTAAGTGCACATGTTCCCACAGATTTGAAACATATAATGAAGGTGAATACCATATTTGCTGTGGGGCAGGGTCCTCCTCTTGGGAATCCTTGAGAATATGCAAAATGTCCTCTGTTAATTAGCAAATGGTATCTCAACACTTAACACAAACACTATTTACAGCAGAAGAAAACTCTTTTTGCATGGCTAAGTTATGAATTCACAGCTCTGAATATGATGTCGTCTAGGCTCTATTTGGGGTATCTAAAACTATTCTTCACAACTCAGAACCATGACATCTTGGGTTTTGCTTGATAGATTTTCATGCTTGAACTATTTCTAATCATTGTTTTTATTCAACAAAAATCCATTTATCTGGCATGCTATTTCAGTGATGGGCCCCAAACACTCATGCTTTCTAAGAATTTCTTCAAAAGAAATTCTTAGAAAGTTACTATTTAAATCACTTTTTCTTAAAGTGCAGCCTGACTAAAGTAGGATTTACATGAAAAGTAGCAGATTAGTTGATTTCTTAAAACAGTCAAATACCTAGGTGACTTTAAATTTAAAAAAAAAGTAATAAACTTTGACATAAAATAAGGAAGAAGTACCATTAACATTATATGAATCAGTTATAAATTATAAAAAGAAATCTATTTAGATCAATAGACTTGTGTTTACCTTTAAAATATACTGTAAAAAGAATCACTTACTATATCCAGATGTAAGGCAATCTAGCTCAGTTCAGCACTAATTTCAATATCAATTATACTATCTCAATAAAAATTGCATAAAAGATATATGGTTGGACATACTAAGTGTATATGCTGTACCACAATTATTATTGATTTAAAATAGGAGATGAATCAGCACAACTTTCCCATAAAGTAAAATGATGAGTGAGGCAGGTTTAGAATAGTGAGTCAAAAAGCACCTATACCAATGGAAGCTTGGAAGAATGTGTCATATTATCTCATTTCCTTACAGCTCTCTCTTCCCTATGTCCTAAATCATTTTTGCACTTTATGTTGTACATCCTTTTCTGTGGTATGCACATTATATTCGCTATATACTTGGATTACCCTTTGGCTTTTCTATGTAAAGGAGAAGTAGGAACTTACAGAAATAATGGCTTTCCCTGTAGTCTTTAAATGCAATCTTCATGGCTGGAGAAATGGCTCAGTGGTTGAGAGAACTGACTGGTCATACAGAGGACCCAGGTTAGATTCCCAGAACGCACATGGTGGCTAAAACCTGTTCATAACTCCAGTTCCAGGGATCCAGCACCCTCTTCTGACCTCTGTGGACCTTGCATGACACAGGTACACTTACACACATGTGAGCAATACACTTACACACATAAAATAAACCCATGTCTGCTTACTCACCAATCTTTATAGACATGGGTTTAAACTCTAGATCATTCTGGAGTCAACACAGCCTCCTTTATTTCTGAGGAAAGCAGTTGTGGTTATAAGATACCCTCCTCCTCAGCCCCTGCATGTTCAGAATAGAGTGTCTGAGGTAGAATTGTATAAGAGGGTCATTATCTTTAGCTGGAATTACAAGGCCTGATAGAATGAAGATTGGATTTTTAAATATTTTTTTATTATTTTTATACCTTTTTATATGTATGAATGTATTGCCTGCATGTATGTGAGTGCACCCATGTCATGCAATGTGGAATATTGAGGTGGTATGGAGAGGACTCTCAAATCCTACCCACCATGTCCTATTCTTTCTTTTTAGAGCTGGACAAGCACTGTGATAGACCCCAGGCTTTGAAGGGCACCACATGCAATGACTATAGCAATCATATTTATATATTAATGTATACATTTAAGAGTATGTGGTGGTATTATAAAATTTAAATTCTTCAGTGACTAAAATCTTTAGTCTCCAGAAAAATGTCTTTATACTTCTTCCTTTTTGCTTTCAAAACAACATGAATATGTATTAAACAACTAGTAATGTTATAGTGAAGACACATTGTTTTGGAAAATGAGAATTTAAGGGCCAATGCATGTAGTAGAAAGATTACATTAACTTGCACTGTACCCCTGCTATGCAATGCAATGCTAATTTTCACCATTAGAAACACTTGGACTCAGGTGAAACACACGCTTTAGGAATTCTGTTTTCACTACACAAATAAAGGGTGTGGTGTTATGGAAAATAATGGATTAATTTTGGAAAAAAAATTTTTTTTCTACCATCATTCATTAGCATTTAAGTATCAAGTTAGGTTATCTGTGTTTTTTTTTTTTTTTTTCTCTTTTGTTCTTTATTTTTTTTTTGTGGCACTTCTGGGGATTGAACCATGGCTTGCTTATCACTGAACCATAGCTATAGCTTCAAATTAGTATATGTTTGCATCACATTTAGTTAGAATGTTTGATTTAAAAAATATGGTTTGGGTTATTAATTTGATTTTCACAAAAAAATTGTTCAATACATTTTGGATTCAGATAAGGAGTGGATTTCCACCAATTTCTATAATGACTCTAAAGATATTTTTGACCGAATTGTTTAAAATCTCTTTATGGTATTTTTTTCAGTAACGTTTTTATTAGTATAACTATTATATACACCTGGGTTGTGTTAAACATTTTCAGGTAAGGGATCTTGCAGAGGATCCAGGTATGGTTCCCAGCACCCACATGGGGGCTCACAACTGTCTGTGACTCCAGTTCCAGGGTATCAGATCCTGTCTTTTAGCTGTCTTGAGCATTGAATGGCATGGCTACACTTAAATTCATGCACAGAAAAATAAACAAAATGTTTAAAAATAATGAAAATATTTAAACTTTTTCTGTGGGCGATAAAAAGATTACAGGTAGAAACATGTCTCTTATTTTATTTTAAGCCCTGTGATAGCATCCCACTTAAAGACCACACTCAACTGGAGTGATGAGGAAGAAGAGGGTTAGACTTTAAGGAAGAATTAGTACTGCTCCCCCTCTCTTTTTTTGCAAAACAATGTTAAGGCTCCACTGTCTATATACACTTATCCATCATTATATCATTTGGTTATTCCATTGACATGATCACGGGACCAAGGCATTCTGAAGATATCACAGCAATCTCTGTATCATGATGGTGTATATTTTCATGTTATGCCTCAAGGAAATTTCTATTCCCTAGCATGTGTCTTTCACTGAGGCAAAATGGTACAGCCAACATTCCCTGACATTCACTTCTGACTCTGCCAGTCTCTCCCAGAACCTTTCTAAACCTGTCAGTCATTTCTGTTTGACTCCTGAGATAGTTTTGATATGTATGAAGCACAACATGTTAACATTTGTTGAAGAGTTCAGTACCTCATCAAAATTCAAACGCAAAGGTTAATTTTGAATGTGAATTCCAACCATTCCAAAAATCATAAATCAATCCCATTTATACCTAACAGTCT
Organism: Nannospalax galili; assembly: GCF_000622305.1. Taxonomy (NCBI): domain Eukaryota; kingdom Metazoa; phylum Chordata; class Mammalia; order Rodentia; family Spalacidae; genus Nannospalax; species Nannospalax galili. The sequence continues at coordinate 2,669,122 of NW_008342282.1, read as the reverse complement.
ATTTTCTGTCTGCTTAGGGTACATTCTCAGTTTAATGCTCTGAAAGCTACCCAAACCAAATAATAAGTAAGTGTTTATCTATCAAATAGTTCTCATTTAAATATGTAGTAAGCTTTTTATTTCAAGCACATATATATTTATAGCAATGGTATAACAGTGAATATAGTATTTCTTTCCACTTTGAAAAATCAAGAATGAACTGGTGTAATCAGGGAGCAGTTGTAAGTCTTTATTTGATATTTTTTTCACTCTTAATTCATTGCAGAGAAAAAACCACCCTCATGACAACTTAGTTTTCATTTTCTCATAGTTATTTATCATTTGGGGGAAACTCTCAGAAATAGACAATATTAGAAAACACTCATACAGCATATTTTCACAAAGAAAAAAGTGCTCCAGTTTGATCAGTAATACTTTTTGATTGTCCCCATTGTCTGACATTATGATACTAATAGATCTAAATCTACCCATTGTATATCTTAGAAACTTCAGAAATAATTTTACAATGAAGTAAAGATATATTTTATTATCATCTCAAATCTCCTTTCTCTGTTTTTAGCTTAATAAGAAAACCATGTGCAATAGTTATAGTGTTTATTAATTAACTTTTATTATTTTGTCCATTATTGACTGAAAAACTCATAATATCAAATAAAATTTAATTCTTCTGGTATTTTCTATGGAAAACTGTTTATTATAAGAAAATTTCACTTTGAAGTTCTAATGTGTGTATGTGTGTGTGCAGTAAACTGACTACATTTCATGAACACCGATCTTTAATTTTATCTGGCATGCCCCAAAATATAGAGTTACTCTTTTGCTGGAGGGTAACAATTAGACTGTATTTTGAGAGTTTTTTCAATCTGTATTCAGTGATAAGCAAGATGCTTTGTTTTAATTTTTAGTGAACGTGTTACCTACGGAATCCTTTTTTTTTTTTTTTTTTTTTTTTACAAAATGAAATTTGTTGTTGGGTATTTTGTCTCTACCTGAAGTAATGTTCTTCAAAACAATTAATTTGACTGATGTAATTGCAACCTTGAGCAGAAATAATTATTTCCTGAGAACCAGGCTGATCCTCTCAAGGAATGATACATGAAACCCATAAGCACATCTGGCCTCTTCCTGGAATCAGAACAGAAGTACTTGTCATTAGACCACACTTGATAAGGGTTTGTACTTCTTACTTGCACCAGTCCTTTCTCTATTTAATATAAACCTATACTAGTATTTTAAGATAGACTTGGAGCTTCCAAATCCGTTTCCTTATCTTTTCTGGGTGTGGTCATGTGAAACAAGTCTCCTAGCTCTTCTTGTAATTACTACTTGTCCCCTAATTTGCACACTGGGAATGTTTTGCCAAGCCTAGCCTGGGCTTTTGCCCTAAAAACTGATTTAATTTTCTTTTAATTTAAATTTATTTTTAAAAAAATAAATGATTTTGTTTGCAGAGAATATATCATTTGATTAGAGATTCCACAGTAAGAAAATTATTACTCACAGTTTTATATTTGTGAAAAGATTATATTAGGGAGATAAAATATATTGGAACTTTGAATATTTTGATATATTTACAAAAGAGACTTCAATTTTCCTGAAATCAAATATTCCCAAATTCAAAATCTCACCAAGTGTTTCTTCTTATAATTTATAAATCTGCAATGTGAAATATAAGCATTTGCTATTTTCTTTGTTCCCTGTAATTCTTTATATTTTTAATAATTTTTCCTCATTTTTATAGTTCTTTGAGAATTTCATACACTGTGTCTTAATCATATTTTATGCCACGGATATAACTTCTCTAGGGTCCAATTCTTTGCTACATGCCCAACTTTGTGTGCTTTTTTAAACTAACAAATGAACAAACAAATGCAGTAAATTTATACTCCCTATGTAGTATAGGATTTGGGGCAATCCATTAGAGCCTGTTAAACTAGACAGGGTCCATATCCAAAAAGAATAGGACCCTCCTTTTCCCAGAAGCTATAAGTCACCAATGGCTCCTCAACTAAGGGTGGGAATTGTTCTATCCTCCCCCTTCCATACTGGATTTTGAATGGTATGAGTTTGAATGGGTCTTTTTTGGCTGTCAAACCAATGTGAGTTCATATGAGCAACTGCCCTGTTGTGTCCAGAAAACACTGGTTTATTGTCACCCATCAATTTTGGCTCTTAAAATCTTTCTACTTCCTCCACATCAATGTTCTCTGAACCTTGCAGTAAAGGTCACGGCACGATGTTTCATTTAAGATGGAGCAATCCATAGTCTTTTATTCTATGCATGTTGACGAGTTGTGGTTCTCTGTGTTACTCTGCAGTAAAAAACAAGTTTTTCTGATGCGGGCTTAGAGATGCATTAATCTGTAGGTATGAGGATAAGTCAGTTTAACACTATGTCCATTTAACTGAATAATAGTAGTAGATGATTCTCCCACAGGGACTATGATCTATCTAGCCACAGCTTCTTGACCTTGATAATGGTTAGGTTTGGGTCCCATCTTGTAAAATTCAACCTTAAATTCAGCGAGAAAGTTGTTGGATGTTTCCATGACATTCATGCCACTATTACCATAGTGGTTAAGTCTTCCCCATATTAGTCATTACTATAGTTCACAGGGTAAGAATTATGAATACTTTCTTCTTTGGGAACATGTATACCACCTTCCAGTATTATGAAAATTAGCCTGTGGAGACCATAAGAGGGCATCAGATCTCCTGGAACTGGAGTTATAGATGTAGATGCTGGGAACTGAACCTGGGTCCTCTGCAAGAATACCCAGTGCTTTTTCTATGAGACCTTGCTTTTAACCAATGAGCTATCTTTCCAGGCCCTCAGCTACTTTTCTTATACTGCCTAGCCCCATCTGTATACATCAATCAACAATCATTCCACATTTATTGCCGCAGGCCAATCTGATGAAGCACATTCCTCAATCAAGTTTCCTTCTTCCCAGGTGACAATAGCTATGTTATGTTGACAAAACAGTCCTTGTCAACTCACCTTGTCAATTTGTGACATAGGTGTGTCACTATTAACCTGTAATCCTTTATTTCTTGTTTGACCCCAAGATGTTGTGTTAATAGTAATATCGCAATAAAAAATCCAATTTTTAAAATCCCCATAGTCTTAAAAATTCCCATGATTTTAGAAGCATCATTCTCTTTAAAAACCAAAGATTCTTAACTGAGGAATAAATAAGTGACATACTTTCTTATTCTGAAAGGGGAAAATCAGAGCACAGTTAAACTCAGATCAAAGCAAAGAAAAAATCCAACAGTATAAAACACTCAAGGTCTAACATCTTGGACTCTTTCACAGTCTGGGTTCTATGGGGCTGGGGCAGTCCCACTTCTCTGGCTCTGGCCCCTGCAGCACACACTGTTTGTCTTATAGGCTCAGGCCAGCTCCACTCCAGTTCTGTTGCTCTCCTTGGCTTACATACCTCAGTACTGTCATCTCCAGTATCCTGGGATATCCATTGCAACTGAGAATGCATTTTCCCCCGTGGACTCACTTGTCATCTGCAGAGACTCCAACACTACCACACAATGCCAAGACTTAGCAGCTCTCTATGACCCTCTTCAGCAGAAGGGTTTTACCGTCAAGTTATGGAAAGCCATCAAGGGCTATGGCAATTGCCTGAATAATTTGGGGAGTCTCTTGGACCACCCTGGCCAACAACTCATGGAAGGTTTCTCCTATCTGGTACTGTTTCTTGTTATGTAGCCTTTAGCTACACACTTAGATTCATGTAGAGGTACTCTATGTGTATCTTATCATTAGATTGTTGGGATAATATGATTTCCTCTGTTTTTTTGAAAAAAATAACTAGGCATTACTTATCTCTCCTCTCTCTCTCCCTGTCTAACCTTTCCACCATGGTTTCCCCATTTAAAGTGTCCCTCTTTTCCCCATTTCTCCCTTGATAATACCAGTCCCCTATGGCCCCACCTCTCTTGAGCTCCTTTTTGCCCATTATCTCCAAGGTTCTTTTATGACCCTTTTTCCCCCTCCCATTTAAATAGCCCCATTTTTATCCAGTTCTCTTAAAAACACCTGTCTCCTACTGTTCTTCTCTCTCAGGTTCTTTCTTTCCCTTTACTTCCTTTGCTCCAGAATATGTTTTTCTCCTTTCTATATTCTGGAAAACATGTAATCAGTTGGCTTTATATTTATGGATTTATTTCAATATTCTCTCAATTCCATTAATTCTTATCTTCATACAAGTACATTGCAAATTTGGGGTGTATTTTGATATGAAAAATTTTTAGTTCTTCAAAGTTAGTTGCAGCATTTCTAAGTCACATTACAGCAATGTCTGAATTAAGAAACAGTCTGACTCTTTGTATTCACTTTAAGGTTAAGAGCAGACTGATCACTGAGAATGTTTTCCTTCAGATTTTTCTTGGAACTATACATTCCTAAAACCAGGCCTTGCTCATTCTTTATAAAAAACAGTATCTCCAGCATGAGATGATGAACTAGAAGTCAAGACCCACCTTTATTTTATCAGAGAATCTTGCCCTTTAATCCCAAAGTGAAGATTATATACATACAACAAACAGATCTCTCTTACTGTTTGTAGTGAGAAAAGCACCATGCTTTCAGTGCTTTGATGTGTAAAGCAAGCATACCTACATTCCTTCTCTGTCTCAGGTGGAGGGCAAAAGAGGGGGACTAAGGGATCAGAGAAGCACATGGCACAGTGAACTTGTTCACATTAGAAACAGTAACTGCTTTTTTGCAATATTAGGCAAAACTCTTTAGTCTAGATTATGTCCATATTGTAAAAGTCATTCCTACAGTTGGTGTGGAGAGGCATAGGCTTTGTGGTCCCATATAAGTTTTAGAACTTTTTGTGTTTCTGTTAAAATGTAATTGCAATTTGATGTATATAACATGAAATAGGTTTATTAGCATGGATATTGTGTGAATGTGTGTATATTTGTATGTGTGTGCTCATATGTGTGTAGTTACATGTACACTTGTGTGCAATTGTCTGGGGAGAACTGTTAACAATCTGGGATGTCATTCCTCAAGAGCTTTCCACTTGCTTTTTTGAGACAGGGTCCCCCATTGGCCTGGGGATTGCCTATTCAGCAAGGCCTGCTGGCTGGTATCAAGCCCATGGATCTGCCTTCCTCTCTGTCCCAGGCATTTAGGATTACAAGGGTGGTTGCTGCCTTGCCCGAGTTTTTCAAAATAGTTTCTGGGGATTGGGCTCAGTTCCTCATTATCACACAGCAAGTAACTTTACAGAGTGAGCCGTGACCCTCTCCTCAGAATGGATAGTTTATTATCTTGAGCATGTATGTGTGGAGACCAGCACATAAACTTAGGTATCATTCCTCAGGAGCAGTCCAGTTTGTTTTTTATTAAGACAGGGTCCCTCACTGGGACTTATGGCTTACTAAGTAAGCTAAGCTGTATGGCAGTGAGCTCTAGGAATCTGCTTGTCTCTATTTTACAAGCACAAAGATTATGGGATTACAGTTGTGTACCACCAGGTCTGGCTTTTGTATGTGAAAAGAATAGCAGGTCCTCATGCTTGCAAGGCAAACACCTTACTACCTGAACTATCTCCTAAGCCCCTGGACGTTTTAATAATATTAATATTGCAATGCATGAACATGGGATGTTTAATCCATCATCTCGCTTTATTTTTTTCATTGTTCTCAGTGATTATCTTTTGCATTCTCAGTTTAGTTTGGTGCTAGGGTTTCTATTTGTTTGTATTTGCTTAAGTTGGTTTTGGTACAACTATAGTTAAGATTTTCCTAGTTTTCTAAAGTTCCCTATTACTATAGAGAAAAGCAAGAGTTTTATTAGTATTATTATTTATTGGTTTTCACCTACAATTTCACTGAACTTTTAAAATTATTTCTAACAACTTTTATTGGTGGTCACTGTGGTTTTCTATATGTAAATTCACTTAATCAGTAAGCAGGAACAATTTTTTCTCTTCCTTTATTACATGAATCCTATTTATTTCTTCTTACCTAGTGCTCTGACTAGTTTTCAATAGGAAGTTGGGTAGAAGAGTTCAGAGTGGAAGCTGTTAGGTTCTTGAACTTTAAGAAAAAAATGGATTTTTTTATCACTGAATATGACATAAACTATAAGCCTGACATAGAGAACTTTTGCTAATTCATTTTTCTTCTATTCCTAGCTTATTTGTAATTTTTGTTTATTTTGATTGATTTATTTCATACATTTCACACATCCTGTCATCATATGTGTTGAGATCTATCAAGTCAAGTTTGTGTACCTAGATGTCCCTCAGTGCAAATTCATCCACTGAATTCTAGTCAGACTATCTACAGTCATTGCCTTTATCTGTAGGTTTTAATCATAGAAGTACTCTGTGTCTTGTTATATGACTTTTCTTCACCCTTTTGATATGTTTACGTGGTATTTAAATTCTTATTCCGTTAATGTGGTGTATCCCAATAATATATTTTACTTTAGATCTTTTTTTCTTTTTTTTTAAGACAATCTCCCTGTAGCACCAGCTACCCTGGAATTCACTATGTAGACAGACCAGGCTTCCCTAGATCTCATAGAGATTCACCTGCCTCTGCCTCTCAAGTGCTGGAATTAAAGGTTCCCAATACCCATCTGACTTTTTCCTTTACTTATGTTTATTATTTAAATTAATTTATTTTTATCTTATGAGTATGAGTGTTTTGCCTGCATGTATGTAAGTGTACATGTCGTGCACTGCCCGCTGAGACCCAGAAGATGGTGTTGGAGCCCTTGGAAATGGAGTGATGGACAGTTGTTAAGTGCCATGTTGGTGCTAGGAACTGAAACTAGGTCTTCTGGAAGAGCAGTCAGGATTCTGAACCATTGAGCCACCTCTCATGGCCTTTAATATTTTAAACCTTCTTGCCTTTCCAGAATATATTCCTCTTGTTCATAATATGATTGCTTTACCATGGACTGAGATTCAATAATGCCTTCTTGTTTCTACATCTTTTTTGCTCTGGAGTTAGAGGCTTGTTTGCTTATTTGTTTTTGAAATGTGGTCTCATTATATAGCCCAGATTATTTCACATTGTCTTTGTAGCCAAGTGACTTTAATTCATAATCTTCATTCCTTAAACTCCTGCAGGCTTGGATTATGGGCATGACTACTACATCTTGGTAAATTTTAAGCTTTCAAGAAAAAAAAAACCAAAAACAAAAAATGAACAAACAAACAAAAAAATTGAGACTTCTGAGACCTCTTGGGGTAAGTCTATAGCGCAGCCCTCCACGCTTTGACTCCCCAAGCCACATTCACCCTTCCATCTCCCCCGCTGTTCTCTACTCCTAGTTTGGGCCCTGCGCCATTCCTAGTCTTGGGGCCCCAGACACCTGGGGAACCAATACTGCTTCCCGATCCTTTTCACCCAGAACAGCTTAGTCCCTTGCTTGGGATCCAGGAGCACTGCTTCTGGACCTGGCCCAGCCCTCACCTCTCTCTGCTTCCCAGGACCTGCACCACTGGCTAACTCTCGTAGCCTGCACTCCCATCCTCAGACCTCTTGGGGTAAGTCTACAGCGCAGCCCTCTGCACTTTGACTCCCCAAGCCACATTCACCCTTCCGTCTCCCCTGCTGTTCTCTACTCGCAGTTTGGGCCCTGCACCATTCCTAGTCTTGGGTCCCCAGACACCTGGGGAACCAATACTGCTTCCTGATCCTTTTCACCCAGACCAACTTAGTGCTTTCCTTGGGCCCCAGGAGCACTGCTTCTGGACCTGGGCAAGCTCACACCTACCTCTACTTCCCTGGTCCTGCAAAACCCGCCAGCCTCTTTCTGGGGCTCACAGCCTCTTTCTGGGA
>NW_008342282.1:2660809-2661267 GCF_000622305.1 Nannospalax galili | reverse complement strand
GCATCCAGTACAACCCAGCTACTCAATCCACTCCCTGGGAAATCTTGGGGCTTCTTCCCTCCCCATCTGCCTTTGCTTCCCTGCGTGGCGCGGCCACGGCGAGGGTCTCAGGTCAGTGTCACCCAAGTTCCTAAGGCCAAAAGCATTCTTAGAAGATTCAGACCTAAGGAGACAGTCTGAAAACTTCTGATCCACATTGGAGTTGGGCCACCGCAGAACTCCTGAAGACAAAATCAATCCGGCCACGACAATATAAAATCAAAAGAGAGAACCAGAAGCTTAGATGAACCAGCTCTTAATACCCAAAAAGTAAACCACAAAGAGACATAAAGTTCAAAAAAAGAAGAAGAACTAAACTTGAAGGCCCGAGTATCACACAGGAGTCAGAAACTACAAAAGAAATTCACATGTCAAAATCACAGAGAAAAAATAATAACATGAAAAACCAAAATAACGTA
>NW_008342282.1:2659580-2660257 GCF_000622305.1 Nannospalax galili | reverse complement strand
CCACGGCACATCGTAGTAAAAACACTACATGCACTAAACAAAGAGAAAATTCTGAAAGCTGCAAAAGAGAAACAACAAGTCACATATAAAGGAAAACCCATTAGGATCACAGCTGACTTTTCAATGCAAACTATGAAAGCCAGAAGAGCCTGGACCAAAGTATTCCCAGTGTTAAATGACCACAGATGCCAACCCAGATTACTATATCCAGCCAAAATGTCTATTATAGTTGAAGGGGAAAGAAAAATCTTCCATGACATAAATAGGCTGAAGGAATTCTTGTCCACAAAACCAGCCCTTCAGAGAGTTCTGGGAGCAATACAAAGAGCTGAAGAAAGGAATGCCTATACCCAAGGGGTTGCAGAAAGAATTCCAACGAGGGCATAACAGTGTAAAAGTACAGCTATAGCAAGAATGTAAACAAACAAACAAAAAAATGACAGGATTCAATACTCTACCCAAACACCAAAGGACATACTTTTTACTCAGCACCCCATGGAACGTTCTCCAAAATCGACCATATACTGGGGCACATAACGAAGCTCAGCAAATACAAAAGATTGAAATAATTCCATGTGTTCTATCAGACCACAATGCAATAAAACTTACAATCAACATCCGAAGAAGCCAAAATCACCACACGAACACATGGAGATTAAACAACACACTCCTGAATG
>NW_008342282.1:2658209-2658410 GCF_000622305.1 Nannospalax galili | reverse complement strand
CAATAGCTAAGAGATGGAAGCAACCTAGGTGTCCCTCAATTGATGAGTGTACAATGAAAATGTGGTTGATATATATATGATAGAGTTTTACTCAGCAGTAAAGAAAGATGAAATCATGAAATTGGTAGGTAAATGGATGGAACTAGAAACTGTAACACTAAGTGAAGTAACACAATCTCAGAAAAAAAATTGACATATGTT
>NW_008342282.1:2651960-2656373 GCF_000622305.1 Nannospalax galili | reverse complement strand
CTGTGTGTTTTAAAATGAAATGGAGGTCTTCTTTAAAGGGTAAAAACTCATTCAATTTTATATCTTACAGAGTTTATACAGAGTTCAATATTGTATACCTATATTAATTCAAATGTGAACCTAAAAATGTACACTCTGGAATGTGTTACTGAATATTTTAAAGCTGTAATGAAATGCTTCTAAAAAAAAAAACTTGAAAATAAAATTTGAAAATTAAAAAAAAAAATGGAGCGCACATGGAGCACCAGCTTGTATTCATTGGACGCTCCTTCTGTTTACTGTGGATGCAATGTGACCATCTGGTTGACTTTCCCACCATGATGGACTGTACCTTGAATCATGAGCCAAAATAAACTTCTTTGTCTCTTAAAAAAAAATTGAGACTTCTTTGAATAAGACTTCTTTGTTTATAGCTTGCCATACTATTGCTTTCAATTTCTCTGCCTTTTAGGTTTTAAGTCTTGTTAATTACAAATAAAATGTTTGAAATAATAAATGTTTTATTCAAGATAGTTTTTTTTTCAACTTTTATAGCTATGCTTGATTGTATCTTGTTATTTACTGATATATGTGAACATATTTCTGTAGGGAGATGATTCCTCAATGGACTCACCTTGTTTTTCAAGTTCTGAGAAAGGACAGAATGACGTATTTCATTGCATACTGACCTGAGGAATGTACATTAAATAGCATTGGGAAACAGAGATAATGTTTCACTCTGAAGTAAAGGGGATGAATGCTCTAGCCCATTATTAAATTTTTATATTTCTTAAGATGATGGATATTTCCTTGTAAATTTACACTGTATGTGCAGATATTGCATTACTCCATGTCATCCTCCTGGAACTGGGTTTCAGGGTCTTGGCAACAATGCTGTTATTTTGACCACTCTATTGTTTTGAATAATGACTTTCACTTTTTCTGACCCAGGAGCACTATGTTTCTTTTGACATTCATGAAACTGACAGAAGTTCATGTTACTTTACACAGGTAAGGAAAAGATTTGGGACTTTACGCACTTCTTATCAGTTTTGTTGACAAGGAGTGTTTCAGACAGCACTTTCTGGAAAAGGAAGAAAGATTAGCGAAAAGACAATGAGATCCGTTACAAACATTGACAGTACTACATGGATAGCCAAACAATAAATAGTCTCCCACTTTATTGTCTATTATTACAGTATATCAGGAAAGTAGTTAAAGGCAAATAAACTACACACAAAAAGTTCAAAGACAGCTCTATGGGCAGTGACAAGACTGATGCTTTTACTCTGTTCTAACGTGAGATACCTGATGATCAGTTACAGATTGATCTTATCGCACCATCTAGTACCAAAAATTACATTAGCACAAAAATGTTTGGCCTCGATAAACAAAAGTTACTGAATTGTTTATCTACACTAAGTTCGAAAAGATGGTGGTTACAATTTCTTGAGTACATAGAAAGTTCTTAAAGTCTGTAAGAAATTCACAAGCACTGTGAGTAGAAGCAGGTGTGTTGTTACAGCAAGAGGCAATTCATTTGGGAACTGGGGGACAGAGAATGCATTATGTACTATGTAAGAATGGCAAGACTGTGCTGTCAAAGCTTAGCCCTCCAACCTCCCCTGCCTCTGCAGCCCATTACGCTGTACTTTGATCCATTTGGAGATAGCATGAAAAAGTTTCATATTTTTTTTTTGAAGTGGGTTTCTTCCTCTGAGGGAGATTAGTCTGTGACAGACAATTTACCACAGGAAACCATATGTGAAGTTGTGACCATGACGTCTAAAATATTGACCCAGATTGGGTTTATAACACTGATTAAGGCTATTCACTAGGGAATGGGGAAAAGGCTAAAAGAAATGTATACAGATTTCTGTGAATACTACTAATACATTGCAAACGCCCTTAGTACTCTTAATAAAAGAGAGTGAAAATTTAAGAGGCCTCATCCTCTGTGCCTCCATTTGCCTTTTCGTAACAATTGACTTTTAAAACTCATGCTGTTAAAATCACCCCCTTCATTTTATATTATCCAAAGTCTAAATCTTGGTTCTCTTCTTTTTACCTATCAGCAACATTTGAAATATTTGATTACATCTACCTCTTAGAAAAACTCTACTTGCTTAATTTCCATGACATCACACACTTGCTTTGGAGTGTTCCCTTTTGCCATCTGAGATAGAAATTAACAAACTTCCATGTTCTTTCTTGTATTGCTTTTAATTTCTTTCTGTTTAACCCTTGAGTTATAACCTTTTTTATGTCATATGGTGCTACTATTTTAAATATGAACTATACCTAAAATACTACTAAATGTGCAGCTCAAAAGAAAACTCTTCTCCAATCTTCAGCATCCTTTAACTACCAAATTAGCATGTTCCTAATGATATCTGATAAACACTAGAAGTCTTACAAGTATAAATGTCACTTTTATTCTGATGCCTGAAAGAAATGTTACAGGAAACTAGGAAACATTATATCTTTTGAACATACGTGTTGTAATTTGGATGAGTAGTGGGCCCCAAAGGCTCGAAGTATTTGAAGATATAGTCAAGTGATGGTGATTCTTGGGCAAGGTTACTTATAGGAGGTGTTGCCTTGCTGCAGATACATGTCACTGAGGGTGAGCTTAAAGGTCGTAGTCTTGTCTCATTTCCGGTTTTGCTCTCTCTGCTTCCTGTGTGTGCTTGAAGACGTGAGTGCCCAACTTTCTGCTCTAGCTGCCTCTGCCATAGACTTCCCTGCCATGATGGACTCATATCCCTCTGGAACCATAGGACAAATCAACTTTTCCTTATTTAAATTGCTTCGTTCATAGTTTTTGTCACAGCAATAGAAAAGTAATGAAATCAATGTATATAAAATAATGTTAGCTAATAAAATAGTCCAATGCATAGAAAAAGACAGTATAAAAGGTTAAATGTTATGCCCCAACGAGCAAACTCATTGTTTAGTAACAATTATTTTTATAATTAATAATAAATAAGAAAATCATGGGGCTGGAGAGATGGTGCAGTGGTTAAGAGCACTGGCTTTTCTTGCTAATGATGTGGGTACAGTTACCAGCACCCACATGGCAGCTAAAAAAAATGTCCGTAAATCATGTTCCAAGGGATCTGATGCCCTCTTTTGACTTCTATGTGCATTGCATGACATGGGTACATTTACATACATGCTGGAAATATACTCAAATACATAAAATTTTAAAAATAGTAAAAAAACAAAAAGAAAATAGTCATTGTCACCAAAGGTACATACTGAGCTTCTCATCAAAATCTGGTATATATATATATGGAGTACATATTTAATTATAATTAATATGTGAGTATCTGACCACTAATAAAATGATTATTGTGAAATTAAATAACTGGCAAAATATCTGAGGAGATCTTTCACAAAGAAGATATATTAATACATCTAGTACAATAATTTATACAAAGTTAAAATGTTCTAATCTGGAGGGAGGATCAGGAGACTCAGAAATTAAACCAACTTCCCATGTCTAATTAAGGTAAAACTTACAAGAATCACAAGACCCCACCCCAAGTTAAAAAAAAGAGTAAACTATTACAGAGAGGAGACTCTCTCAGACACTGCAAAGTTGCACTCAAGTTTTGGGGTTCAAGCTTTCAGAGTCGAAAGTCATCACCTCACAACATGGAGTCACATCCATGTGGACTTTCAGTGACAAGGCTGCCTTTGTACTCTCCATGTTCTTGCTAGTAACCTTTCATTTATACTGCTGTAAGTAACCCTAGTAAACTCGTTGGTTCACCGATTTGGACTTTGGTAGTATCTTTACTTTTTCCTGTCCTCGATTCCCTATCTGTGAGGTGTAAAAACTGTTGATGTCTCCACAAAATAGAGTCACACAAAAATACGCAAAACTTTTATGCATTGAAATTTTACTAAACACTATTAGCTACACAAGAAATGCAAGCTACTAAGAAAATTAACAGTGAAAATTAAAGCACATTTAAAACGAAAAAAACCTTACAGTGTCTACAATATCTAAGTCAAGATTAATGTTATAAAAACCTGGTTTGCAGGGCTGGAGAGATAGCTCGGTGGTTAAGGGCACTGACTGCTCTTGCAGAGCACCGGGCGTTCGTTACCCAGCACCGACATTTTGGCTACGAACCATCCTTAACTGCAGTTCCAGCGGAATCCGAAGTGCTTTTCTGACTTCTATGGCGTTGCACGACATGGGTTCTCTCACATACATGCAGGCAATACACCGCTACACATAAAATAAAAATAATAAAATATTTTTTAAAAAGTGGTTTGATATTTAAATGCATATCTACTATGTATTAAAATAAAATCAATAGAGAAATATATTAAGCAAAAATTTTGTTACTTGATTATATAAAAGAAAGTAACAGATCTTCAGTTCAATAGACTAAGTAAAAAACAGCAAGGTTCTTGCAA
>NW_008342282.1:2642240-2651907 GCF_000622305.1 Nannospalax galili | reverse complement strand
TCTTGATGCTTTGAGTAAACATTGTTGAAAAAAATCCCTGGAGATTTCCTTTGTCTGAGAATGGAAGATAAACATTCAGAGAATGCACAATTAAATTTTCAGTGAACAACAGCAGTAATAACTTAGATATTTTAAATAAATTGATTGATTAAATCAAAAGCATTGATTTTAAAATGTTAAAAGTTAGAAATTAATATTATTTATGACACACTCCATTTATTTTAAAATTGTAACTCATCTAAAATTGTTTAGATACAGATTATTGAATGTTCATGGCAAATACACTGGACTAGTCAGCCATGGACATGGACTTGAACTGAGACAAAAACCTGGATGTGAAATTAATAGGTAATGTTAGCACAGAGTAACAGCAGCAGTATTATGAATGAAATGATGACCACTCCATTCTCTCCAGTTGAAATCCATTCACTCTTTCCATTCTTCATTTTCACAAAGCTCAATCATTTCAAATCTGGTATATTAGGCAATGTAAAATTAATTGTATTGTGATCACCAGTGTAATGTAGATTCAGAATGAAGCAGAAAAATGTTTCGACTTGGACACTATTTGGACTCAAAATTGTGAATGCCATGCTGAACCAGTGGTTAACAAAAGATGTGATTAAGTAACTGCTAAGTTTTTATTTTTCTTCTTCTTGAGTTGAAAATTATTAAGATGGATGACTATCATTACTTAAGCAATAATTACAGGAAATTTGAAGTAAATCTAGGAAGGAATGTATCATTTTTCCCTCAAATCCCCAAATACCAAGTTATTGACAAAATTCCCAGATAAAGATAACTTTCCCCAACATTTCTCTCATTTGATTTTCTTTTTCATTAGAAAGGAATTTATTTACATATCGCTTGCTTTCTTTGGGCAGTACAATTTGCAATTTTGTAAAATGCTTTGTGGTATTTATTTTTCTGTTGATATATTTTATTACTATATTTAAATAGCATAGCGTTTTTATTTGCGGTGTTACACAATATGAGATCTCAAAGCAGTGAATATTTTTTCAGGTTGTGTCAACGTGGATTGGATTTCATGCTTGTACTGAAAATAGGATGAGTTGTTTTTTTCATGATTCTAACGCCTACCTTCAGTATGTTTAAGGAGCAGTTTTCTTTCCTTTCTTTCTTTTCACTCTCTCCCTCCTCCCCTTCCTTCTTTATCCCCATGTCTCTTTGCTTCTTACCTGCCTCCCTTCCCTCCCTCCTACTTTCTTTCCCTTTATGAATTTATTTCCTGGGATTTACAATCTTTGACTCATGTTGGATTGTGATATTCCAATTCTGTTGTTTTTCAGATATTCTTGTATATTCAGAACTATAATGATTATTAGTTTTGATACTACTTTTTGCACTTTAGCTTCATTCTCAGTCATAAACTGATTCAATTAGTCTAGCTTTGAATAACATAATCTGGCCTATATTTCTATGTATATAGGCATATCCCCTTAAACATAGAATGCACTTTTTAATTCTTTCACTCTGAGAAAAAGTTTTCCCATAGCCCCGACTGCCCTTCAGGCAAAAATGTCCTCTTTAAGGGATATTGTGATGTTTCTAATACTATTTACAAATATTTCTTTTAACATTCAACATATATCTATAACAGTGCATGTAATCTCCCATATATGTCATATCCACCTCTCTACTGGAGAAGGTCTTTCTGTCTAATGTGTGAGCTCAACAAATTAAAACCTCCCAATTTGAGTGCTCAAATATCCTGAATCATTCCCTAATGCCATCAAATGGACACAAACACAAGCTTTCCTTCTTCTGATCTCCCCCAAATTTCCTCACATATTTTCTGCAATTTTACCATGTTCTTAAATGCACTATAATTTCTACCGTGATGATGAGTTTAACTATTGAAATGTATACATTTTAATTTTCAAATATAGTCTTTATTCTGAATTTTGAAAACACAAAGAAGATAGAGTGATATATCATAAGACAGCATTTCTTTTGTGATCCTTATTAGACAACCAATTCTGTTGCTCACTTGAAATAATTTTCTAGCCTCATGTTTTCATTTTGTACTGATATAGACATCTTTAAATAATCTGACAATATTTTTATTAAGTAATAAATTCCACAGGGTAGCTATTATTTTCCTATTTTATGAAATCATGGCATATATGTTTTCCTTTACCTCTATCATTTTTTTTTATCTTCCTACTCAACAAATATTTTGAAGAATTTATGTTTAGGATTTATTAAACTAATGGCAGTTGCAACAAATGTCTCAAACCATAGTGAATTGATCGAACACAGCTATTGGCCTAAGTATTTTACATCTAATCATATACTCTCATTATAACAACTAGGAAACTGGAAATAATAAACTAGATAACTAATTTTGTAAATGACAATGGATAACTTCATGTATTTTGAAATTGAAGAATCTTTCTTAAATAACGTAATTTCTGAATCCATTTCTCCTCCTAAGTAAGAGCCAATTCTGAGCTAGAATGGAGGATAAGATTACAACCAGTAAAGAAATCATGGGTTTGTTAATTACTTGACCCTGGAGCTCTGCTGGGCTTAGTGGATTAAAATCTGGAAATATTAAGCTCTGGAAGACTGTATAGAGGCTTAATTCTTCTGCACAGTAGTGTTACATATGAGGTGGTATATGACTATAAAGCCTGTGAAGGGAAGAGTAAGGTCTCTATGGTATCATGGTGCTTAGACACCAAAATCTTACTGGATGTTGAAGATCGTAACGAGATTATACATTTGATTTCTGTAAAGATGAACTTCAAGTAAATCAATTTAAAAGCCAGACAAAAGTCAACGTGATTTCTGATTGCGTTGGATCACCAGTCTTTCAATCTCTTTACCTTACAAAAAGAGAAAAAAGATAAGGAAAAACAAACATACAAATATTTCTTTTTCACGAAAAAGCTACAAATTTCAGTATCTAGAGTTATTTTATGAATTTAAAATAATAAGACATGTGGAAGTTAGAAATCAACAAATACAAGGACACTCTAAATGGTTACCCAGCATTGAAACTGACAGACATGGATAATATGATTGTTTTTAAAATATATCAAAATAATTAATATGAGCAAAATGGATTAAAAAGTAAAAAAATATAAACAACAGGCAGGAATTCTTGATAAATACAAATATTCACTAGCTTTAGCTGGTGATTTATAGAATTGGTATGTTAACGTTTTTATTCCTCTTTCAAGATCACTGAGGAAAGGAAATGGTTTGCCAGATCAAGCGTGGATTGCTGCTATATTAAATCTTTTGGCTTCATAAATACCTTTGGTTCTATATCCATTTCACTCACAGAGGATGTTGTAAAATATACATGTAAGCTCTCAATGTAATTTTAAGAATCCAATCACTTGGCTTTAAATTTCAAAATGTCTTTTCTCAATTTTTTTACTTTTTGTGTATTTAATTTTCTTTCACAAGTTTGATGTCATATTTTGCCTCTTTAAAGATGTTAAATATGTATATTTTAAAAGGTTATCTGATTGCAATTCCTAAGTACTAATCAGGTTCCCTTTTTTGTTTTTTGTGATCTTTGTTCTTTATTTTGGACATTTCCCTGAAATATTGGATAATGATTAGTTTAACTTGCTATTCACATTTATTTATCATTAAATGTCATTTTACTGCATTAATGTATGTAACTTTTGTATATAATTATGCTTTGTCAAACTGACAGCACTGCTGCAGATGGATATGTTTAAATGGAAAGTTAGTTGCTACGTGTCTCATTTTGTAGTGATTTTAGTTGGTAGGGTTGGTCAAACAATTCAAGGATTACAGGGTTCTTCGTAATTCAGAGTGATGATCTCCATCTGATCACCCTGTTTTGTATTCTACCACTTCCTGACCTACTCTCAGCTCTTTGTCATGAACTTCAGTTCTCCTTTATCTCTCCAAAACAGGGAGACTAAATCTCCATTTGATGAGAACAGATGAAAGAAAAATTTCAAGTACATTAGATTACTGTGGTTTCTTCAATAGTTTCTAAGAGACTGTCATCAGTCAACATGTGATCTTTGAAACAATTTTTTAAAAACTTTTGCTCAACTGTGCTTTCTGTGATGCACCTTTGTTCCGCTGCTTGTTTCTAAACTTCGGCTAAGATCAACTCTGCTCTTTTCAGTGTCCCTGTCTTAAGAATCTATGAAATCACTTCTTTCACTCTTTCATGGTATTCATACATCTAGATGGCAATTTTCAAAATGTTGATATCTCCATTCTGTTGCTATCTTCTCTCTGATATCTTCTGCTGGCATTTGCTTTTGTTGATGTTGTTAGCCATAATATACTAGACAATCAAGAAGAAGGCCTCGATATAGTTCTCAAAAAAATACTTTAATTAAAGTTTATTAGATTTGTATTACTTTCTTTTTAAAAAAATACTTTTTTAGCATTGCTTTCTTTAAGAAGAAACATGATTACATCAAAAGACTTTCTATAGATTGGAGAATATTACTTTTTTATTTTAATTTGCATTCTCTTTTTTTAGTCTTTTTGAGACAGGTTCTCCCTGTAGTCACACCTGGCCTGGAACTCACTCTGTAGTTCAGACTGGCCTCAGCCTCACAGAAATCTGCTTGCCTCTGCCTCTGGAGTACTAGGAATAAAGGAGTGTACCACCATGCCAAATTTGGTATATTTGCATTCTTATATATAAAAAATATTTTAGTGGAATCTGAGGCTCAGTTTTCATTGATTATTATTTAAATTATCAGAGACAACTTTTCAGAGTGCACGATTAAGCAGGGAAAAATAATCAAAATATTCAATGAGTAGAAGAAGTATAATAATAAAATAAGCAGACTAAGTTGAAGACTGATCAAAAGTGACATATTCCACCCGGCCAGGTTGGCTATACAACAAGTTTTGGTTGTCTTGGTATATGTGTCCATGCATGCAACTATGATTTATAAATGTGATTACAGAAAGCAAAGTTTGCAGTTTTGGGGAGTTACAGATTTCTTTTCAGATTTTTTTTTTTTTGGTATTGACAATTTCATACACAGATGTAATACACTTTGATCAAATTCACCCCTCTTTCACTCTCATCCAATTCCACTCCAATCTTTCCCCCACTAAATTTTTCCTAATTTACTAAGTCACTTTACTGTTACCTGTATGTGCACGACTTTTGGATCATCTCGAGTGTAGGTAACCTCTTAAGGCCTACATCCCTGAAGAAAACTAACTTTCCTGTGTTAGCAGCCATCAATTGACAATAGTTCCTCAAATAGAGATGAGCTCCTGATCCCTTCCCACATTCATGTTGAAATTTTGGCTGGCTTAATCTTCTGCTGGTCTGTGTATATAGCTGCAGCATTTTTGAGTTTATTGTGCAACTTTGTTATTATCTCGAGTAAATGCTGTTTCATTGCTGACATCCACTATCTCTGACTCTTACAATCTATTCACTCCCCTCTTCTGAGATGATACATGAGTCTTGACAGAAAGTATGTGAATAGTTATCCGATTTAGAGTTGAGCACTCCACAATTTCTTATTCTCTCCATATTAATCAGTTGTGGGTCTCTATTAATCACCATCTCTCTATTAATCACCATTCAATGCAGAAGAAGGGGTGAAATTTTGTAAAAGCCAGGGGAGGAGGTGCACGACCACATGGAAATCAAGTCATAGGATCCTGGGACCTTGCTCATATGAACCTACAGCAATGGTCTCAGCATGCAGAAGACCCATGCAAACTCAAGTAGACAAAAAACAAACATAGAACTGTGCAAATGAGCATCAGCAGTTCCCAGTCTTAGCCAAGGAACTATTGGCAGCTTACTATTGCCAGGTGAGGAAGAGCTCATCTTCTTAAAAGGAGAGACTCTAGATAGGTTGACTAGACTTCCATGGATGTGCTTGCATTGAGGGATATCTGGGGACACTAACTCACTAACTTGATGTGATAGAACTGAACACAATGATTGAATGCAAGCCAGGCATGGTGATGCATGACTTTTATCCCAGAACTCAGAGGCAGAGGTTAGTGAATCTCTGTGAGATGGAGGCCAGCCTGGTCTACATAGTGAGTTCCAGGTCAACTGGGGCTACAGGGAGACTCTGCCCCAAAAAGACAAAAAACAAAACAAAAACAACATCAAATAAAATGATAGAATGTATGAAATCCAGTTGTGGGTGGTACAGGAGGGTACCAATGGGGAAGGACATGTAAAGATCATTAAGATGTTCTGTATGAAATCCACAAAAATTAAAAGAAAAGAAAAATTTCTCTGATGAGAGATCAGAGATGCATTGCTCTATAGGTCTAAAGATAAGAACTTTGAGAGCAGTTGATTACCATGTCCATTTAGCAGAATAATAGTATTAGGTTCTCCTGTGGAGCCTATAACCTAGTCAGTGGCCACATCTTGCCAGGCCAGTCATTATTGTACCTTGCCAAGTTCACAGCTGGGTAAGACCGCAGTTTTTTTCTCCCTTAGTTCATGCCTAGCACTATCCAACACTATAAAAGCTACAGCAGTGATGAAACTTTTAGGTCAGTGCAAGCTTGATTTCTCTGTGTTGTATGTCAAGTACATGGTGTCTTCAGCAATAGTGTCTTTGTATCTGTCAATCCTGGAGCGGAACCAAAAACTATGGCAATAAACTAGATTACTGGGATAATGGGCTTTGGGATTCTTCTGAACAATAACTCAAAAGGAGATAACCCATACCTGCTACTGAACTTTTTATTTGATAGTCTGTGGTATTGGAGGGAAACACTGTTCCTTCAATAGAATGTAACTCCATTGAAACTCTTTCTATATATGTATATTTAGGAACTTTCTACAGTAGTATATTTTCACATGACATTTTCAAAGGTTTTTAATGTTAGTTATCTCTCTCCATAATGAAATTAGGGAATTTGTAGGTACACGAACACTGCAAGAAATAATCATTATGAATTAAGTAACCCATCCCAGGAAGACAAATTTCATATAGTCACTCCTACATGTGGATGCTAGATTTGAATCCTTAGAATATGTGAATAATTGTAGTACTTCTAGAAGGTAAGGAACTATTGAGATCCATGGGGGAATTTTAAGGAAGGAGGACAGAACACAGCTGATACGATGGGGACAAGGGGAATAATGGAACATGAAGATTTAATGAGGGATGATGGGAGGGCAGGGTAAATTCATTTATTTATGTTTATTTTTATTGAATTTATGTATATTTCATACAATAAATCTTAATTAAATTTCAACCTCCTCCCCCACCCATACCTCCCATTGCCCCCCACCCCAACTGGATTTCATGCATCCTGTCTATATGCTAAAGCCTATCTGGTCAAGCTTTTGTACCTAGATGTCCCTGGTGCAAGTACATTCACTGGAATCTAGTCAACCTATCTAGAGTTACTTAAAGAAGATCAACTCTCCCTCACCCAGCAGTAATCAGTTGCCAATAGTTCCTCAGCTAAGGTTGGGTGGGGCCTGCTGCCCATTTACTCAGTTCTATGATGAGTTTTGTCTGACTGAGTCAACATTGGTCTTGTGCATGATGTCAGCATTGCTGCAAGTTTAAATGAAGAAGTTTCCAGAGACCTGATAGTCTCTGCTTCTTTATGTTCATGCACCTCCCAGGCTCTTATAATATTTCTTCTCCCTCTTCTACAATGGTCCCTGAGCTGTGGGTGAATGAGTTTTAATATAGGAATCCTATGCAGAGAAACACACTCTACAGAGTCTTTTATTTGCTACACCTTGGCCAGTTGTGACCTTGTGCTTGTATTGCCCTCTGTTGCATGAGGAAGCTTCTCCGGTGAGAGTTGATGGTCATGTTAGCGTTCTTTCTGTCCCTTGTTCTTCTATAGTCCACGAGTCTTAGGTGTAGAGGTTCCATTTTATGTGTTCCATTTTATGTGTCATTTAGCTGAGCATCTCTCAGACATATATTCTCTCTGTGTGACCAGTTGTAGAACTCTGTAATAGCCTCCATCTGTTGCAAAAAGAAGCTTCTTTGATGAGTGATATACAATCACTTGTCTGTATAAGGTTCCATATTTAGCATACAGCAAAAAATTTCATTTGTCTAGAGATATGACAGAGATAGAGCTTTCTGTAGGATCTATGATATCTCTAGCCACGTGCCTTTGGCTATGTTTGCAGTGCCACCCATGTCTGTCCCACTGAGAGAGCTTTAAGTACATTTAGAAAGCTGTTGATTACACCCAAGATAAATTTGTCACTATTGTACTGCTATAATTTGTTCTGTAGGTCATTGTTGTGGTTAATAGGCTTTAGAGCTGGCTTGGACCATTGATTGATTCTCTCCCTTAGGAGCTTGCATAGTATCCTGTAGAATTATGAGAGCTATCATTCAGGGGGAAGGCTTCCAGGTCAGTTCCAGGTCCATTGCTCCATGTCCTGTGTCTGAAGTATGCCCTGTGTTCAGCGGTAGAGTCTTACCTTCAAGTTCTAAGAGATAATCAAGGCTGTGGAATGAGTCTCTTGGAATATTTTTATTATGTTTATTTGTGTCTCTTGTGTGTGGGTGTGTATGTGAGTGTGCATGCCAACATAGGCCAGAGGAGTCTGTCAGATCCTCTGCAGTTGTAGTTCCAGGATGTTGTGAGCTACCTGATATGGGTGCTGAGAACTGAAATTCCATCCTCTGAAAGAGCAGTAAGTGCTCTTAAACAGAGTCACCTCTCTAGCCCCCTAAAATTTAGATTTATTCATAATACTTTAATCTTTTCAAAATAGAACAATTTCTTGTGAGTACTTAAATATCAAGTCTACATTGTCACTAATTCATTTTATTTTGTTGAAAATAAACCTTGAATTCCCAAACTGATCTCTTGACCTTGAGAGAAAATATTACTTTGTAAATGGGTAATGTACTTAATCTATATTGAGGTGATGATCATTTACATTTTTATAGATTGTACACATAAAATCTCTTTTTAGAAAACAAATGTTTTGTTTTAGCTTGGTAAAAGTTTCTTTTTTCCTTAAAAGGTAGCAAGAATGTAACAATGTCATTTCCTAAAGGTGAACTACAAGGCTGAAGATAGTATATACTTAAATATGTGAAGGATATTACCCATCTAGAATGTTACAAAGTAATTTTCTCATTTCATTTACCTACTCTTTAATCTTTCTTAATCTAGGTAAGCATTGCATTCGTAGAACATTATCATAAAAGGAAGCAATTCAAAGTAAATAACTGCAAGCTATGAAAGAGCTCCTTAAGGATAATATAAAGGCAAACTGAAATGAGAGTTATGTAATTTTTTAGACAGTTACATTCCCAAAATGAAAGAACAGATAATTTTAGCTTTTGTCAGAGCTTCAATCTTTTGGCGTCCTTTCAAATTGCTTCAGTGTTTATTTATATAATATCTAGTCACTAACAAAATTATGTAGTAAGTGAACTATTTCATTCATATATATATTTCTATATATATACATATACATATACATATACAAACTTTGAAGAAAAGAGTTAATTACTAGCAATGAAAACTCAGTTGTTACTGCAGGTTTTAGGGGACAAATCATCATCAACAGAATCTAGGACAGTGCTTGTATTATACTTCATATTACATTTAAGAAAGATTCTTATTTATACACTTAAAAGTCACAATGAAAATCATATAAGGTTTTCAAATAGTATAAACTTCAAGCTAGTGCACC
>NW_008342282.1:2639112-2642157 GCF_000622305.1 Nannospalax galili | reverse complement strand
GTGTGTGAGATGAAGTTATGTCTGGAAAGACTGTTTTAAATTCCATGAATGCTAAAGAAACTTTTCTAGTAATCCAGTAACCATAACATGGGTCATAACACAATGTTATATTAGAGACATTAATACAAACTAAAAGTGAAATAACAGAAACATCATTTTGCAGATGGTAATTTGTACACTGTATAACTATTCTGTTTTTAAGGATAAAATGATGGAAAACAAATGGTTCCCTATAAAATTATTACAATATAAAAACTTGATTACAAAAATGTATATGCATTCTTATTTTGAGCTTGATTTCTTATTGAATTTTTGAGATATTTATACAGTGTATTTTGATGGTGTTAAACCCCCTAGACTATTACAGTTTCAGAACTGGACAAATGCAGAGAATAACTGCCTGTGAAATGCTTAAGCCAAATTTAAGTGACACATTCTCAATGCAAATACAATGAATGTAGCTCTTAACTCTCACCAGAGAAGTTTCCTTATGGAGCAGATGGTGATTAACACAGAAAGCTACAGCTGACCAAAGTGCAGAAAACTAGAGACCAGAGAGTACTAATCCCTAATTGTGGCACTTATTTGAAACTTCTGCCTCCAAAGGCTCAGGAATCATTGCAGGAGATGGAGTAGGAAGGTTGTAAGAGCAAAGCGATGTGGACGACTACAAGAAAACAGTCTTCCAGACAACTGGTCAGTTACTCATATAAGCTCACAGCAATTGTGACAGGATGCACAAGTCCAATGCAAACTCAAACCAGACAAAAATCCCAGTATAGACATGGGGAAGTGGTTAAGAAATTTCCACCCAATAGATTCCAGTGGATGAATTCACATCGAGAGACATCTGATACACAAACCTTGATAGGCCTTAACATATATGACAGAGTGCATGAAATCCAATGGGTGAGGCTATAGGGGGATGCAATTGGGAGAGTGGATATAATATGATCAAGACATATGAAATGCACAAAAATGCAATAAAAATGTACATTAAGAAAATAAAATACAGTGAAATCATGACTTTTTAAAAATTCCAACCCATCCTAAGGATTTTTGGCAATTATTGCTACTGGGAAGGAGAAAGGCAGTGTCTTAGAGGGATGGGACTCTGTGCATCTAGTCAATGGATCCACATTAAAAGACACTTGGGGACAAAAATAAGACTCGATAGGCTGTATTACACATATGAGAGTATGTTGAGTGGGGGGCCTTTAAGGTAGGTGCACATGTATACTTTTTTGATAAATATATTGCTATAAAAGAAAATAAAAGCTTCAACTGGAGAATTGGCATAACATTTATTTTCTAACAAAAATCCTATTTTTTCCATTTTTATGTTTTTCACATACTTAAAATTGGAACAGACATATGTTGAAAATTGAAAAGATACTAGATGAGTAATTATTTTTTTTACTTTGTTTATTATTTATATTTTATGTGTATGAGTTCATTGCCTGCATGTATGTGAGTGCACCCGTGTCGTGCAATGCCGCAGATGTCAGAAGAGGGCTTCAGATTCCCCTGGAATTGGAGTTAAGGACGATTCATAGCTGTCGTCTGAGTGCTGGGAATCAAACCTGGGTCCTCTGCCACAGTAGCCAGTGCTCTTAACCACTGAGCCATCTCTCCAGTGCCAAAATGATCTATTTTTAGAGATAACCAATTCAAGGATAAGAGAAAGACACAATTTTTAAAACAGCTTCATATTTACCCATTCCAAAATATAGAATGAACCTTGTAACATAATCTTAAACTGTTTTTAAATTACTGGTGAAATTCTTAAAGATCATATTCAGTATAGATTTCCATGTGAATGGTTCTAATTATTGCCTCAGTATCTACAGAGAGTCATTTTCCAAAATCTATTTAATAATAATAATAATAATAATAATAATAATTTCAGTCAGTCATTGATCTTTAAGCAATATATCCAAATCCATAATAAAAAGGTGTCTTGAGTCCCAATTTATTGATTAGAAAATGAGACATGTTGAATAGATTGACTAAATAATAAGATAGCTCCTGGTAGACAACATGAGGCTATGTGTGACCAGAGTTTGTATTATTATTTTACTCTTCAGCCCCCTTTTCATGGTTCTGAGGGAGATTATTAATTTGCAGTAATATGTGCTTAGTCGTACTTTAATTCCTAGCACATAGTATACAATTCTGTGTTCCTAGAGCATTTAAGAATGATTAACGTATACTTTCCTTTGATAGGCTATAAAATATCCTCACTGAGAAGACTCTATTAAGAAAAGGAGAGAGAGAAGGAGAGAGAGACAGAGACAGAATGAGACAGAGTGAGAGAGGAGACAGAGGCAGAAGCAGAGAGAGATTATATCTCAGTGACAGTAAAAATGAAAGTCACTTTAACAAAGCTTCACTAATTATGAGTAGCTGTTTTCCTCAGAGTCGTTGAGGGTCTAAAAAAAGAGGAAAACCCTTAGCGATATAAAATGTTTTGCATCTAATACAGTCAACAAATAAGACTCTTATCTGAAAGAGTTGAAGTGACAGTTTTAAAGCAAGGGCTTATCCTCCTGAGAGCTGTATAAAAACAACATGACTTCAAACACGAGTTCTGAAATGGAGTGAGGTAAATTAGAGTTGTATATAAGACAGAATCAAGACTACTGTAGTACATCACAGTAGGAATAATAATGGCCCGATAGGGTCAGTAACAGCTAGGATGAATGAACTGTGACTGGGAAAAATGCTCCATAATGGGAAAACAAGGACTGTGAGGAGGAGGATTGAATTTTTCTAGCCTGAGTGGATGTTGGAATTAAAAATACCATGTTTCAAAGAAGAAATCCCTCCGGAAATGCAATGTTTCCAAGACCTGTCGCTAGAGACCTGTTGTTTATAGGACTCCAGAAACACACTGTATTTTCTATTTTCTCTTTCTAAAACAATATTACATAGCTATGTGTATTTGTTTATATACACAATATATTGTGTTATATGTTTGTTAATAATGAAGTCATTGTTAAAGAATGATGACAAGTTTCAACAAAATCTAGGTCCAAATAGCCA
>NW_008342282.1:2586825-2638997 GCF_000622305.1 Nannospalax galili | reverse complement strand
AATGTGTGTGTTTCAAGGTTTTTGATTTTTTAATTGAATTTCTGCATATTTCACACAGAACATCTTAATCATCTTTACATGCCCTTCCCCACTGGCACCATCCCACAGTCCCCACCCCACTGGATTTTATGCATTCTGCATTGATGTTAAGGTCTATTGAGTCAAGTTAGTGTCCCAAAATGTCTCTCAGTGCAAGTTCATCCGCTGAGGTCTAGTTAATCTATCTAGAGTCCCTCCCTTTAAGAAGAAGAGCTGATCCTCACTCAGGAGTAATCAGCTGCCAATAGTTCTTTGGATAAAATTGGGGCCTACTGCCCATTTCCTTAATTTTATGATGGGTTGTTTGCTTCATTTGCATGGCTCTTGTGCATGTTGACACCATTGCGGAAGGTTAAGGTTCATATGAGCAAGGTCTCAGGAGACTGCAAGACTCTATTAGAAGGCAGATGGAGAGAATACCAATACATCTCTTAACAATTGTGAACAAAGCTCTCTCATGCAACAGAGGTCCATGAATACAAAAAGACACAAATGGCCAAAGGGAAGAGAAGTGTGTGGGTTCTTGGACAGGTTTTCTATATTACTTCACCCATCCAGGACTTAGAGACTATTGCAGAAGATGGGGGGGGGGAAGACTGTAGAGGCAGGAGAGGAGGTAAATGACCCCATATCTTTCTGTTCCACAATAAAATCTTGAGGGGCTAGAGAGATGGCTCAGTGGTTAAGAACACTGGCTGTACTTGCAGAAGACCTGGGTTCAAATTCTAGCACCCTCATGGCAGCTAACAACTGTCTGTATCTCCAGTTCCAGGGGATCCAATGGCCTCTTCTGTCCTCCCCGGGAATTGCACTACACAAGTACACTTACCTACATGCAGGCAATACAAGCACACACATAAAACAAAAATAATAAATAAAATATTTTTTAAAAATAAAATCTTGAAAGAGATTGTATTTTGGAGCTATCTTTTAACAAATTATTATTCCTCTCTTTCCTGTTTTGCCATTTCATTTACTGTACATGAATAAATGGTTTCAAATTAATTTATTAATCATTTATAAGTCAAATATAAGCCTTTGTTTCTGCCTTGTCTTGAAGCCTTCATCTATTTTGATTATTTCTTAATACCATGATATAAATTCTTGTATTCCCTGAATAGAAAATACAGGGGACCACCCAAAAGAAGTCTTTACATCTCTGTTCTTCTGTTAGTGAAAAATCGTATGGGATGAGAAGACTGGATATCAGAATATTTTAAACATAGTTAATCTTAGTTTATGATTGCTGAAGACTAGATTCTAACATATGAGAAAATAGAATTTAGAGAAATTTCCAGTCTTCTTTAGACAAAAACTGCAGAGCATGACAGATAGCAATTGTTTAGTCTTTGTGACAATGGATATTACTGAATCTTTGAAAATTTAGATATCATAATTTCAATAATGCTATATTTCTCTATTAGTATTTAATTATGTCTCTTAATATGTTATTGACCACTTAACTCATAAATAACTTGCTTTGTTGCTGGAAAATAGAAATTTAGAAATTAACTAGAGAATAGTGCTACCTAAAACATAAATAAAATAAACTTATGATATTATAATTATAATACAAAGTGTATATTTGTCCCGTATCATAAAAAAAGAATTTCATAAACAATGCTTGGGAAAGATTTCATTCTTCAAGATCTTCTTGAAAAGTATGTGAATCAGAACACAGTAAAGTATGCATGTAGTCTCAACTATCTTAAGGCAGAAGGATCAAATTCCTGCCAAATTGAGTTTTTGATGATTTTGCATTGATGGCTATAATTTTTAAATGTACTATGATTTCACAATATTTATTCTTCACTTAACAACATTATAACACTCGCCAAATGAGTGTTAGCTGTGTTATTAGGTAAAAACACTACTGGTTGGCAATAACTTATTGACTATCATTCTCTTTTTTTTGACTGTCATTCTTTAGCTACTCAATGAGACACATTTTTATTCGGTTTTCTCAGTTGCTAATGATAAGATAAAGTTAAAAGCTATGTCATTCAGCCTATTCAAGAGTAATTAAATACTAATAACAAAGATTTCCACCTCAAGTATTCATACTAAGAAAACAAACATGAGGTAATAACTTTTTATTAGAAGGTACACAAAATTAATTCATATATAATATTCATATTATGAAAAATATGTAAACAATAAGTATAACAGGAACTTCAATAAGTGAAATTTATTAAATTAAGTGACTTGAAGTGCAATTTTAATTATTTTTGCTGTTAGCGGCTCACCTTATCAACATTGTTTTACTTTGGATCTAAAACTTCCCTTTCTCTCAAATGTCATACCAGTAGAGGTATTCAGCACATAACTAATAACTAGTACATCATAGAGAAAGCTCCTGATAAACATCAGCCAATGTCTCTCATTCATCTCTAAGAAATACCCAAGTGTGTCTTTCCAAGATTTATCCAGACCTGTCTTTCCTCTGACCTCTGGATAATTATGATATAGACAAACCTTTCATTCATTTATTTATTTCTATTTTATATGTGTGAGTGTTATGCCCCCATGTATGTAAGTGCACCCATGTCATGTTGTACAGTGCTCATGAAGGACAGAGGGGGAGGTTTGGTCCCCTGGAACTGTAGTTATGGATAGTTGATTGCCTCCATGTGGCTTGTAGGACTCAAACCCAGGTCTTCTGCAAGAACACCAGTGGTCTTAACATCTAAGGCATCTCTCCGGACATTCTTTATACAAATCTTATGGGTAGAGAAGAACTACTAATTTAAATATCTTAGAAACAAGCTGCTATACACTCTTACTTGTAGAAGTGTGCAATGCTTTAGTAAATATTTATTTTCACATCTGCATATACCACTATCAACTATTATAACACAGTCTGGAGTTCTTACGGTTTGGCAGTCCAAGGACCAAATGACCTTTGTTTGGTGTTGGATGAGAAAAGTTTCATGTACAGAATATTTTTCAGAATTACAGCCCAGTAAAGACAGGTTTCTCTCCAGTCAGCTACTGTTGCACAAACATCAGTAACATTACTCCATATTATTAAAACTCAGCAAATATTTTTGTTTGCCAAGGAATTAAAATGAGTTAGTAATTTTCAAGGTTAAGGGATATACCCGTGTACAGGGTTCAAGTTACAGTTTGGTCCCTAAATATCCTTCAAATGTGCAGAATTGCATAGAAAGTAGATAAGAAATTAAGGCAAAAGAAAATATCTGTTAAATAAACTATACCTACAATAAAATAGTCAAATAAAAGAGCAATGGGCTATAGAGATGACTTAGCAATAAAGAACACTGAATGCTCTTGCAGAGAAGCCAGGTTCATTTCCCACCACCTACATGATGGCTAATATCTGTTTGTAACTCTAGCTTCAGGAGATTTGATGACCTTTTCTGGCCTCTCTGGGCATTGACTAACATGTGAGCAACTACATACATGCAGGCAAAATAATCATGCACATAAAATAAAATAACAATCAGAGTAAAGGGTAACGTGTTATAGTATAAAATCATGAAATAATGTGAGAGGTCGACATTACTTTTATAATTTTTAATTAC
The DNA here is from genome assembly GCF_000622305.1 of Nannospalax galili. Classification (NCBI taxonomy): domain Eukaryota; kingdom Metazoa; phylum Chordata; class Mammalia; order Rodentia; family Spalacidae; genus Nannospalax; species Nannospalax galili. The sequence continues at coordinate 2,635,413 of NW_008342282.1, read as the reverse complement.
TGCCTGTGGGGGAAAAAACAACTATGAGGATTAACTCCATAAATTTATTGTCCTAAAAATAGAAAGTAAAAAATGATAAGTAGGAATCTTACTTCCATGCCTTCTGGAAAGCCCAAGAGAAAATGTTCTGACATAATGATACACTATTTTAGAGGTGGGTTAGAAATGCTGGTGACCTATGCTTTGGAACAGAACAGTTAAGCTCTGAATGAAAGATGGTGTCACTATCTAGCTCCAAAGTAAAAGTTTTAGGGGTGAAATGGGAACTAGGATAGAATTAACTTCACAGGTACTGTATAACAATTAAAAAAGTAAGTGTACAGTGTGATTCCACTCCAGAAAGTGTATATACCTCAGTTTTTGGATAACAAAAGAGCCAGAAATTCAACCTGGTCACAGTTGAGGAAAGTTATCTTTAAGCTCTGTGAAAAATGTCTTACTCATCTGAACTTGATTTTTTTAATTATTAGAAAATTAAATGCATAGTCACTGGTTTGGGAAAGGGTTTTTATCAGAACACTTGGGAGGATTTGGTGAGCTTAACTGGGAACACTAGGCCACATGGGTAGAGGCGGGGAAAATTGAAAACTGACATTTCTTCCTGTGCCATGGTAGGCAACTAAACCAATCTTGAAATGATATTCTAGAATGAGCAAATGACTAGGACTCATGAGGTCTGGAACTTCTTTGAACAAAGACCAAATAGTTATAAATAGGTAACTATTGTCTTAGGTCCATAATGTCTGCAAGAACAGACCACTCCATCCTACACCTGACCCTCCATGTGAGCTCTCACTCTATGGGTTCCTGCTGGGATCTAATGTTCTTAGTGTTCCTGTCAATGCACGAAAGGAACAGCTATGCCTCAACCCTACAAATTATGCTTCATTTGGAGCATTGAATATCTTCCAGTGTTCCTTTTAGCTGTTGTAAGATATGAAATCTACTTGTTTAACAATTATCTATTTGAGCATGTAATTGGAAATTTTAGGGCAAAGTGAATGTAATATGAACATTTGGGGAATGTAAGTGTAGAGAAAGGAGAATAGCAGTGTATATGCATGCATGTATTCATATATGTGGGTCTTGTTTAACTGGTCAGTATTAAAAAGTTATAATATTTTTCACATTATCATATCCCTTGATGATTATAAAATTGATCAATAATCATGCAGCACCATATCAACCATTTCATTAAGGAAAAATCAAGGGCCCAGATGGGAGGAGAGAAATGGGTGGTGGGCAGCCCCTAGACTAAGAACTATTGGAGACTGATTATTAGGGAGAGTAAACCTTACGTACCATCTCTAGACGGACTGACTAGACTCCAGTGATCGAATTTACTTACAGAAGGACATCTAGGTACAAATACTTGACTAGATAGGACTTAACATGTATAGCAGAATACATGAGGTCTGGTGCAGGGATGGAGGGTGCATGGATGGGGAAGGGGGTCTAAGGTTGACTAAAAACTGTTTATATGAATTTAAAAAACCTCAATAAAATTAAAAAAAATATTCTAACATAACATGTATTTAAAAAAACCTGAAGAAATAATATCTTTGAACCAATCTCTTCCTCCCTCTCAAAAATTATCTTTGCCTATATAATTTTTTGAATGAATTTATAAGAAAACAAACTAATCAACATAAAAATACACAGAATTGGGCTGGAGAGATGGCTCAGGAGTTAAGAACACTGGTTGTTCTTACAGAAGACCTGAGTTTGAATCCCAGCACCCACAGTAACTGCAGTTCCAGGAGATCTGACAGTCTCTTCTGTCCTCATGAGTATTGCATGACATGGGTGCACTTACCTACATGTAGGCAATACACTCCTACATATAAAATTAAAATAATGAATAAAATAAAAAATAAACAGAATTATTAAAACCAGAGTGATATTATTTATTTATTCACTTGAGAGAAGACCTCACTATGCATCTCAGATCGACCTGGAACTCGTTATATAGACCAGGCTGACCTCAGTCACCTGAGATTCACCTGCCTGTATTTCCTGAGTGCTGAGCTTAAAGACTTATGTTACCACACCTGGCTCCAGAGCAACTTTTTCAAATGTATATTTTTTATTGAATTTTCTGTGTTTTATACAATACATCTTAATCATATTTAGACCCTGTCCCCTAACTGCACCCCCCACCATAGCCAGGCACCAGAATTTCAGGCTTCTGTAACATATGTTAAGAGCTATGGAGTCAAGTTTGTGTATCCAGATGTCCCTCTGTGTGAATGCATTCATTAGAGCCTGTTCAGCCTATCTAGCATCACTCCATTAAAGAATGTTGACTCTTCCTCACCCAGCAGTGATCATCTGGGAATAGTTCCTTGGCTAACATTGGGGTCTCCAGAGCAATTTTTAAATGTTAAACTGGTATCTAAGTCTTAAAGTACTGACTGGGATAGACCAGTCTACCTAGGACACTGGTAAATGAATGGAACTAGAGACTGTTATACTGATGAAGTAACACAAATGCAGAAAAGCAAGTGATGTATGCTCTCCCTCATTTGCTGATTATAGTACCAATACTTATATGTGAGTAGAGACCCTGATGTAACACCAGGAGCCAGGAAACTAGAGAGGAAACATGGAGGTAAAGAAAAGGGAAGAATCCAAAAGAGGGGGATAGTAGGGAACTGTTGTTACCAGTGGGGATATGGGGAAAGTGGGAGTGTTCTGCTGGGAGTGGAGGAAGGTGGGGCATGCAGAAGGTCACCGTGGGGGAGGAGGAAAGTCAGGAGAGGAAGGATAGTGGGAGGTGGGTGTTAATTGGGGACATGGAATGATGGGGGCCCTTGAACTAGGGAGGGAGAAGGGAGGTTAAATGGGGGGGGTGGGAGAATAGAGACAGGAATTGAACACAGGTTAAGAAGTTCAAGGTTCCCGGACAGTAAGTCACTTCTACCTGTGGAGGCTCTACTTCCTAAAGATTCCCCAACCTTCAGAAACAGCTCTATGCTTGGGATCAAGTATTCAAATACTTGAACTTATTGGGAACATTTAACACTCACCCCATAACAAGAAAACCATGAGCACAAGAAATAATCAGGTGTTGAGTGAGACCACTTAGAAGCAAAGACAATTTATTTCGGGTGACAGCAATCAACATGGGCAGTTCTAGAAAGCTACAACAGCTCTTTTCCATGGGATAACTTTTCCTTCCCTTCAAACATTTCTGGTTTAAGAACAAGTTGCTATTTTCAGAAAGTTCATTTCATTGTGATGGAGAAGTTCTCATTTGGGTTGATCTCATGATCTCTATGTACATCACAGTTTATCTTGGCTGCTTTATTCATCCGAATATGTTAAATACCCAGATAATCTATATTTATACCCTAAAGTCAGTTTTATTCTCTAAAATTTTAATCACTTTTAAAAATTAAGCACTGTTTTTGAGCCTAATACAGACATGTTTCAAGCCCCACTCTTCTCTAGACATTCTATCAATTCAGTAGTTTAATATTGCAATGATGCTTAATGCTTCTGTAAAGAGAATCATGTTGCTTTTAAACAAGCATGCCCTTATGGCCTGAAGAGCTCCACCTGTGTTCTTACTGTGAGCCCTCTGACTTGTAAAAGAAAAAACAACTTCTTCCTTGAGGGTTTCATTATATTAATGGATGTTTTCCAGATATTACATTGTCTAGTTTTAGATGAATTCTGTACTTTCTTAGGAACTGATTATTTTTATATCACAAATAATAGTCACAGAACATCAAGTTCACCATTGCAAACTATCTCTTTCAACAGTTATTAATTTCCAGTGTTATTTTTCATAAATGCATGTTATCAGTAAATCACTGACTGAATGAGTGGATAAGCTAGAAAATGTGATGAAATATTTGAATTCCAGCCTCAAACCTCAGGGTCCCTAAAGATACTTCCTTCTGCATCTGGCAGCATAAATCAACTGTCTGTGTGTCATCAAGATTAGTTCTATCAGTGCTTTTGGTAAGAATATCTTGTTCTTTTTGATGCTTCATAATATTTATTTTGGTTTTGAGTGCTCCTGGGACATTTATAATATATTAGGTCATTTGTACCACTTTATATAGCTGATAATGTTTGTTATATAATTATTTATTAAGCTGCATATTACACTCTTCAAAATACTTTGGTAGTTAAATTTATATTCACCTGTGCTTTCAGGCAGAAGACTTAGCTATGGTAAACAACAGTGTAAACAAGTGCCCCAACATTCTTCTTATCCATTCATTTTTGGTCAGCCTTGTTCTAGGTCAATATTGGCGCAGGTCAAAATTCATTCTCTCACCAATCTGTGGTTCATTCTGACATTTGACTAGTTTACAGCCCTTAATATATTTATTTTGCACTAACAGATCATTTGAGAACACATCAGTAAGTAGCTTTCAAATCTTGTCTTTTAATGATGGGAATTCATCTAATAAATAAAACCCTATATATATTGTTAAAAATAAAAAGAAGATAATAGAAAATATATTCTTATTGAAGTATCAAAATAGAATACTCTGTGCTAGTATTTCCATCAATGCTAGCTGTGAAAAGATTCGATCAAACCATCACCTTCAAATGAATCCAGACTATAGAGAACTGATTTAATAGACCTTCATTTTAACAAAGGAGAACTCAGATGCGGAGAAACATGGCCATATGTAGAGAACACAGATCTTTATGGCTTTTAGGTACCTCAGCCATAGCTGGCCTCTTGAAAGAACAGAAAGAGAATCTGATGACAGATATATGTGTATATATATACTGCTGAATGCTGCCTTTTTCTCTGATCACATTTATGCTTTTGGTTATGTATTTACTATATATTGCAACAGATACTTTTAGAAATAATTATGATTATATAAGTTACATAATACAGTACAAAACTTCCACTATATTCTAGTCCATATTTAACCATTTGTGATTAATACTAATGGCATTATTTTATTTTATTGATAAAAAATATTTAATCCCAATTTTAGCATATTACTAATTACTAAGAGGCTCTAGAAATTGAATTCATGGACTTCTAACACTAAATACTGTGCTTCACACTGACCACAGAGAGAAAGAGAGATAAAGAGCCAAACATGCCCAATGTGCATGGTGCTTTGCACCGTACCACCGAACTAATCCCATTCAGAGTTCCTGCAACTCATGTAAAGTCGACTAGTTTTGTTTTAGATAAATAGGAAACTAAATTTTAGGAATTAAGTAAGAATATCTTCACACAACTACACAATTACAAGGGATTTTGTTTCGAATGAGTTCTAAGATTTTAAGTTAAGGAGTATTGCACATGAATTGCGATTTCTCACTTAGATATGCAACACCATTGTGGTTAGATTAAACCTTTTACTTGGGAGAAGTGGAGAAATATACTTATCCTTGCCTTCAGATATTCTTGTCCAGCTTCTTCACCACATTTCAAAATTAAACAACGGAAATTTGCAAATTAGCTACTAGTCGAGCATTGTAAGTTCTTTTGAGACCTTAGGGGAACAAGCTGAGCTTATTCCTCTTTCTCCACTCAACCCCTTGGTAGTTACATAAGATTGAAATAGCATAGCTAGTAAGATGCTCATCAAAAGTCGATATGTACTCTGCATGTGTAATCTGTGAATCTGGCATCGAAAAACACGCATCAAGCCAGGGAGCCTGCTGGCACTGAGTCTCATGACAGTACTTAGAACACAGCTCTCCAGCAGGCCACAACATAAACACAGTACAACCAAATTACTCAGGGTTACTTCCTCCAGGCTGTTCTTCCAGCCACAAGACAACACAATAGCTGTGCTCATCCAGTCCTGCTGGAAGTCAAATGACCTCTTAAGTAGCTTCCAAAATCCTCATTCCTAAAATATGAACATATCTTCCATCCACAGAAGACTGCTTAGTCTGTGTATTTTAATAGTTAAGAAATTCATATATCTGCAGGGAAGTAACCACATTTTCTATTTTCCTATTTCTTCTTTCTTTCATAATTATGTTAGGTCCAATAATAAAATACATTATTACTTTTCTTATACCCATCACTACCAAGCTTTGTAAAAGTAGCAATACTCAACCCAAATTTCTCAACCATTCAAATTTGTCTTTGAGTACATAGCAATATAATTTATTTTCATAATACTTCAAAATACAGAAAGAACAAGTAAAAGCACTATTGTAAAACTTGCTGAGATAGCTCAGAGTATAAGAGCGTTCACTAAACAAGTATGAGGACCTCAGATTGGATCCCCAGCACCTACATAAAAAATTGGCAATGTTCCTTTGTTCCTGTAAAATCAGTGCTGTGGGGAGGGAGAAAAGGGGATCACTGGGGCTTGCTAGCAAGCCTGCCAAACCTAAAAAGGGAAAACTCTAAATTCAGTAAAGACCAGGACTCACTGAGTATGGTGTCGTAGATCTTTAATCCCAGCACTCAGGAAGCACAGGCAGAGGCAGGCAGATCTCTGTGAGACTGAGAACAACGTGGTCTACATAAGGAGTTACAGGTCAGCTGGGGTTGCAGGAAGACCCTGTATCCAAAAATAATAAAGGGGTTTATAGAGTAGGATACACTGGAGGTCCTCCCATGTCCCCTGTGCACAAAAACCCTTGCCCATACATTAAACACACACACACACACACACACACACACACACACACACACACACATACAATATTGTTGTAAATGCTTCTAATTAATATGCTATCTTTTGGAAATAAGTCTATGAACATATAAAACCATATATAGAGAAATGAAAATCTATGATTATTACATTTTATCTTACATTTGCTTTTATTATTTTGTTACGAATATTCACCCCTGTTAAATATCATGTTTCAGAATGGTTTAATTATTTTTAGAATATTGAAAATCCTAATTCGTCTGAGTTTTTTCAATTTTTTGAAATCAGTTTCTTTCCAAATGTTCACAAACAGTTCTGTTATCACTTTACTTGTATGAAAGGCCTCATTAAAGCTGTCATTAAAGGCCTCGTGTATCACAGCAGTATTTTCTGTCTTGAACGAAGCTGGAGAAGATCAGTTCTAGAAAGCCTAACATTATGCCAAACTTGTCACTCTGTTACTAGTCAGCATAATAATACAAATGTCTACATTTTTGGAAAGTTTAGAAAACAGATAAACTTGAAGAAAATATGAGAGTTATACAATTTCTTTCTCCCAAGAAACTGTCACAGAGCTATGTCTTTACGTGTACATGAATGAGTAGATATACATGTGACAGGTATCAGCAACTTGAGAGAGAAATTTTCACCTAAGTGCACAGTTGTGTATGTTTGTCATTTCAGTTAATTTTATAACTTGTTGGTTTTCAGTGCTGATTCATAAGTATTTGAGGAGCGAAGAAGGAAGAGTTGCTGCATACATTTTCAATGGAGCTGTTAGTGTTTCTGTCACAGTTCCTATATAAACAGTAGTTTCAATGGATCTTTTGTGCTTTTTTTATTATTCATAATATACATTATTAACTTTTGAAAGATGATTTATTAAGTCATTGTACTTATTGCATTGCTACAGCACAACAGGATCTGATCATTGTCATCCTTTGCTCATTTTGTGATTATTCCAGGAATATCTAAATAATTTAACTTTTGTCCTTTTAACTTCTTTCTTCAAAGACTTCTTTAATATTGTCTAAGTAATAAACTAAGAGTATATAATCATTTTGTGTTGTTCATGGTTTAGCACTAATTCTGCAGTATGCTCTACGAACATATACAGAATATTAATTCATGCTATGTTAACGTAAATAAGCTGTTGTAATACAATATCAAAGAATCGTTCATAATGTGTTTTTCTCCTGTTTATGTGAGGGTCAGAGTGATTGAAATCTTATTTAAAGATACTATAGCTGTACTGGTATGTGTGTTTTTAGATTTCTTATACCTACATGAAAACATTGTGGATGGTCCACAGTGCGTATAGGATAAGCATGATGTTTCCACTAACAAAGAGCTGGAAAAAATACAGAGAAAAGAATGAAAACAATACATGAACTTATAAAAAATTTAACTTCCAGTCAATCTGCTTTTTATAGAAAATGAAATATTTTCATTTATTCTTATGTGACTCCAAAGTATGTTTTATGTGTCACATAAATAGTAATTTTTCATCTGCATAAAAGAACTTTGAAATCAGAATTCATATTTAATAGCTTTTTGTCTCCAAAAGGATCTGGGACAGGGTTCAGCACATACTGCATTTTCAATAAAATCTGTATTGATTATTATGATGAGGTACATAATGAGTTTCTAACTTTATTCACAGGCTAAGAGCAAAGAAGGAAAATCTATGTCATTGCCTATCCTCATTTCTTACCAATTTCCTGATTTACAGATATCAGTCACAAGTCTGCTTGGCCTTTGCCTTCTGCACTGAATACCTCAAGAAATACACTATTAAAGAGCGTCTGTGTACATTATACAGTAAATCCAGCAGCTCTGACATCACTGTTATTTAGCTTTAATTTTAAAAATTTAGAATATAAAGCTTTAATAACTGATTAAAGAATATAAGCTGCTTTATAGGATTAATTGTTTGTTTTAAAAGAAGAGAAATGTACTGTCGGTACAGTTGACCTACGGTACAGTTGACAAATGGAAGGGGAACTTTTGAATTATATTGAATAAATAACAAAGACTAAGTTATATAATGATGTTTCTCTCTCTCTCTCTCTCTCTCTCTCTCTCTCTCTCTCTCTCTGAAAATTTAAATGAATGGCAAAATATAAAAACCTGTTTCAATCTGGGCATGGTGGAGCACGCCTTTAATCCCATCACTCGGGAGGCAAAGGCAGGCGGATCTCTGTGAGTTCAAGGCTAGCCTGGTCTACATAGTGAGTTCCAGGACAGCTGGGGCTACAGGGAGAGCCTGTCTCAAAAAGACCAAAAAAAAAAAAAAAAAAAAAAAAAAAAAAAAAACCAAAATAAAACAAACCCTGTTTCAAATGCTAGAGGACAGATTGCTTTGCATTTATATGTAGTGATAGGCAGGAAAGTAGGAAAATAAAGTAAGACAGAATATAAGGGATGCAAAGAATTTTGCTTGAAAGATCATTAAAGATGTTTCATTTGGAAACTCTTAACACCAAATAGAAAAGAAAATGTGTAATGAAGAGGAAATAGCCTCTTTTTAAATTAGTATATACCAATCTAGCAAATATTTGATTTCATTGTGACACTTCTGTACATGTAATGCACTTTGATCATATTCATTTCTTCCTGAAACACAACAAACACCAATGGTTCTCTACTACCCCGTGCCTAGTAAGGAAGCATAGTGCTATGATAACAAGCTGACCAACAGCGTGATTCAGATGGAATCCTTTCCAGGGACAGAAAACGTCAAACAACTGCTAATAAGATCAGCATTCATATACACATAAATTCTTTTAAAAACCAACTCCTCTGAGACCATGCAAAAAGAAATCTGCAGTGGAGTTTGATTATCCAATATATTTTGTTTGCTAAACACATAGATTTTCATAAAATTTCTTTACAAAACATATCCTGGCAAGTGAATTACAATTATTTTAGCTTTTTATGTTTTCATTAATTAAATGAGATTAAGCTTCTTGAAACTTACTATTTATAGTCAAAAAGTTGGTTAAGTACAGAAATTATAAGTAATATCATTAAAATCTACTTGGCAGACTATATTGTGTGTTAAGTAGAAAGATATGATTCATCTAGAGTATGAGCATGGTGCATACACAATCACAGATATATTCAAAAGACCTAGAATTATTATAAGTATTTGTTAGTTGTTCTAAAAATTGGGCACAACTATTATATAGGTCTCATATTTTCATTTAGTTCCCCAAAAGAAAAAAAAAGCTCACTGTCAAGACATTCTTTTTGACTCCAATATTGTATAAGTGCTGTTTGCATGTCCAGGTTTATAAAGTGAGCTGCTGGATGCATTACTGGCTTATCCGGACACTCTCAAAGCAATACTGCCATCCACATTACAACAACCTGAGCTCTCACAGTCATCACTTTTCTTAAGTGAACTTTCTCATATCATCTTACAATCCAATTGAAAAATACTCAGCTAAAAATCTATAGGTGGCTAAAGCTTATTGTACTACCTTTGCACATATAATATATTCATATATATTACTATTGATTTCCATTCATATTCCTTGATAAGAATTCATTCAACAAGCTGCAAGACAGTAATGCTTCATAAATTGCAGTTTACCAAATAGTGTATATTTTCCATACCAAAAACTATGAATTTTTCCCCAGATTCCCATTTCCTTAACATCAATCAATAATCTCCTAATGGTAAAACCACTGTCTTTTGTACCACGAGTTTTATGATTACTGAGTCTAACCCTATCTCCAACATATATACACAAAGCTTACTGGATTTCATTTTTATTGAATTCAGAATTTCATACAATGCATCTTGATCATATTCAGATGCTCCTCATCGCTCTCAGTCCCTTTTCCACCCCTCTGGGTTCATGTCCTCTATTATCAAGTATCCACTTTAATAATTACATCTGCACAATATTACAATTTGGGTTTGCATTCCATATATTCTATGATAATTTACTCACTTATCTTGCAATCTTTAGATAAATTTTTAGAACAATGAGTTTCTTTTCCTTCCAAGTTAATTCGAATCAATTTTGTGTTGTAATGATAAAGCAAAATATGCAGCTGGGTGTGGTGGCATTTTCCTGTAATCTCAGTACTTCGGTGGTAGATGCAGAAGAAACAGAAGTTCAAGGCCAGCCTGTGCTACATGAGATCTCACCAATTAAAAGAAAGGAAGGAAGGAAGGAAGGAAGGAAGGAAGGAAGGAAGGAAGGAAGGAAGGAAAGAAGATGGAAGGAAGGAAGGAAGGAAAGAAGATGGAAGGAAGGAAGGAAGGAGGGAGGGAAGGAGGGAGGGAAGGAAGGAAGGAAATGGAATGGAAAGGGAAGGGAAGGAAGGAAGGGAAGGGAAGGAAGGGAGGGAAGGAGGGAAGGAGGGAGGGAGGTGTAAATGATATTCTCTACAAATGAGTAAGCAGCTTAATTTTCTCTTTCCTCTCATTTCCACTGGCATGAACATATGGAGAGTATAATTCAAATAGACATTTTCAGAAATTGGAAAAGCCCATGAAATAAGTTTAAAATAGTAGCTGTGAGAAAAGTGAAAGAAAAGGATCATTGTGGTAGAGAGGAAAGAATGCACAAAACAGAGCTATGAAAAGGATAATAACTCTCAAGTCTAGGAAGGTGTCCAAGTTCACATACGAGGAATACAATTCCAGACTTCATCATTCACTCCTCTCTCCTGTCAAAATGCTTTTGTCGTTGATGTAAAGGGGAACAAGTATCTTCTAGGTTGCCCAGCACTCTGTTAGCAATTGTTCATGCTTTCTTATAAAGTAGCATTTTTTCTTTTTACAGACTTGAGGGCGGAGAGATGGTAGTCATTTTCTGCGAGAAATGATCCATGCATTCATTATTTATTATAATGTCTCCATTTGGGTTTTGATGTGTGTGTGTGTGTGTGTGTGTGTGTGTGTGTTTATATGGGCTTACGTTTTTATTTAAATGTATTTCTGCTGTTCATTTCCTTCCAATTACCTTGGAAAACTTATTTTTAATCCTGTAATTCTTTTGCCAGATGAAATAAACAGAGCCTGACACCTATGTTCACCTTTTAACAATATGTACAAAAAAATAAAAATATAAACAAAATGTGTATGCATGTTTTGCCCTAAAACATTATTCTATAAAAAAAACAGCAACATGAGGCTGGAGAGATGACTCAGCAGTTAAGGCTACATGCTTCTCTTAAAAGTGGATACAAAGTCAGTTCCCAGCACCCACACTGGAGGACCCAATACCACCTATAACTGGAGCTTCAGGAGGTACAGCTTCTTCTGTCCCTCTCATGAACCTATACATACATGTGCGTGCACATGCACACGCACAATCACACAATGCACCCAAATTAAAAATAATAAAAATAAGGGCCTGAAAAAAATGGCTCAGCAGTTAATAGCATTCACTGCTTTTTTAGAGGAGCCTCTTTAGATTCCCAGCATGCACATAACAGTTAAGACATGACTCTAGTCCCAAGGAATTTGACACCCTCTTCTGGCCTCTGTGGGCATTTCATGTACATGGTGCACTTACATATATTCAAACAAAACACTCATACACTTAAAATAAAAATAAATAAATGAATCAAAAAATGAATAAACAGAAACATAAAACATAATTAAAGGAAAACTCGTCACATTGGTCATATGATCAAAGTTCCAACCCACTCCTCTTCTTTTTTTTTCTCCATTTTCTGTCCTATAAGTTTATGAATATAATTTTGTGACCTAATTTGTTCTCAAAACTAAGATTTCTACTATTAGTTCTCAGAATTTTTTTTTTACTTTCTATTTTTATTTTACGTGTATGAGTGTTTTGCCTGCATGTATGTAAGGGTACCCATGTCTTACAATGAGCATAGAGGTCAGAAGAAGGCATTGGATCCCCTGGAACTGGAGTTACAAATGCTTGTTAGTCAACATATGGGTGCTGGGAATTGAACCTGGATCCTCTACAAGAGCAATGAGTTCTCTTAACTGCTGGGCCGTCTCTACAAACCCCAATCCTCAGACTTTAATGTAAGATATTTTATAAAACTTTTGCGAATAATTATTTATCTTCTTAAAAATTAATTTATTTTTATTTTATGTGTATTTTATCTGTTTCCATGTATGTGTATGCACCACATGCGTGCCTGAGGCCTGCAGAGTCAGATAAATGAATGCATCAGATCTCTTAAAACTGGAGGTGCAGATGGTTGTGAACTCCGAGTAATCTGCAAAATCAACAAGTGCTCTTGACTGCTGCGTGAGTCATCTCTTCAGCTCCAATTTTTTCTTTACAGTTTAAATGATTTTCTTTAATGCTTCTGAGTTCTTTTTGTTTTTTCTGATTCCTAACAAAGTGTTAGTTTCTCCGGATTTGTAGCAAAACACATTATCATGGAGCTGATGCCAATGGCCATTTACAGTGAGACTGTTGGGCATTTCAGAGTAACAGCAGGTCTTGTCAGCAATTTAAAGTATACCTTGATCTTTCTTTTCTTTTCTTTTACTGTCTTTGTCTGTCAAGTCTCTCTGGTTTCAAATGTACCCCCTGGTGCTCAATTTGATCTGTGCCTGGAAACAAACAATCCACAAGTCAATTTATGTTATTCTATAAAGCAAAGGAGAAATCAAGACATGGATATAATAATTAACTTTGAATACCAATTAAGCACATGCCATTCTTAATAGTACATTGGAAATATTCTAATAAAAAAGGAAAGGAAGAAATACACACAGTGTAGATGATGTCCCACTAACACTCTTGCATAAATATACAGGCATGCACTATTAGTCTACCAGGGCTACTCTAAAAATGACCAAACTAAATACTTTAATTAATAAAAATGTATTCCCAGATGTCAGGAGGATAGGATTACAAAATGGTTGTGCCAAAGTTAGCATCTGGTGAGCCCCACTCCTTAAGCTTCCATGGTCAGCACAAGCTGCTCCCACATACTTTTGTCCCATATTTAGAGACATCAAAACCCTGTATTACCTCTTCTCCTGATGCCTGACAGTCCTTTGAGGTAATGGCCATTTATTAATGATATTAACATTATTTGCTTTCTTTAAAGCCCTATTTGGAGGTGGGTGTGGTGGCACATACCTTTAACCACAGCCACAGCATCAGGAGCCAGACTCAGGAGAACTTCAAGGTCAGCCTGATCTACATACGGCCGGGGTCTACAGGTATACAGGTAAACCGTATCTCAAAAAGACAACAACAACAAAAAGCCTGGCTGAAAAGACAGACACTTTTGAAGATTTAGGTTTTGATATAGAAATTTTGGAAAGGCATGGTGCAGTGAACGTCTGTTCATTAATCCCTTGATTATAGTATCAAAATGTGCTATTCCTCCCACTTTAGCATGCTACTTGGCTTCCTACATGCATTCTACTACTTTTGTGCTACCTTGCTCTGCTGCTTTTATATATATCCAACTTAGAACTCATGAAAGAGATGGTAGTAGTGATATTTTAATCTCTATCAAGTGTCAAGTATTAGGTGCATACAGTTTTATGTAATTTATTCTTTTTAATTTTTTTGAGAATGTAAAATATAAGTACTGTATTTATATAATTACAACCCATCCCTCTACCCACTTCAACTCCTCCCATGCTTCTCCACTCCCTCTCAAATGCATGACCTGTTCTTCTTTATTAATTACAAAATTAGATAAACATATAAATTATATGTATATACACACAACCTATTGATTCCATTTAGTGTTGCTTCTATGTACATGTTTTTGAGATTGACCATTTCAGACTGCAGCTTGTCTATAGATAAAACTGAGTTTTTTCCTTTTCAGCAACTACTGACTGTCTACAGTTCTTCATCTAAAGGTGTGCCTCATGAAATTTTTCTCATTCACTTTGGTGTTGACATTTTCAGGCCTCATTTAGACATCAATGTTAGAGATTTCATGGATATAGCTTCCATGCCATGTCCAGAAGACCTAGAATCAGGTGTCCAGGTCCTCTGACTCTTACAATCTTTCTATCCCTTTTTCCCTGATGTTCCCTTACCGTTAGTTGTAGCAGTGATATAGTGTACATATATCAATTGGTCCCAGGCATCACAGGGTCCTTTATTCTCTGTATTTTACCAGTTGTGGTCAGTCAACATCTTTTGTGAAGAGAAACTTTTTTGATGAGTGGGGAGAACTACATATATCTGTGATTATAAGGATTTGCATTTAGAATGAATTTAGAAGAGAAAATGAAGCACTGCAACAGTATGCCCTGATATTTGTCAACAAGGAAAATGTGAAAAGTTGTATTCTCATTTTACAAAGAAATTGTATATAATGTCTGGGTCTAGGGAGTGGGGAGGCAGTTATGGTTAAGGAATGTTGTCAATAGAATTCAAATTCACTGCAGGTTTAATTTGTGGGACAGAGAATACCATTCAAGCAATAATAAAAGCATGGTACTGACTGAAATTATATTGTTCAAAAGATTGAAAGTCAATAACCTTTGAGTCTATGTTGGAAAATCACAATTACTTTCTTGCTCCAACATTTTAAAATAAGATTTTATCAAAATCAGTAAGTAGCATACCCATCTATATGATTGAGAACATGTCAAAAGAACAAGGCTGAATTAAAGGAACAGAATGTGAAGAAAAAGAAGAGAGTACTGTAGTAACAGTTCTATGCCATAGTCTTAGAACTTCAAGGTCTAATAATGAAAAACTGGGTAGATATGGATAGACACATACACAACAACTTATAGGAGACTATTGTAGAAAGTAGATCTATTAAGAAGTGAAATTCTCTGACTCAGATCACATCCCTGTCATTTGAAATATGTGAAATATCAGATGGATCACTACTTGTCCCAGACACTGACATTAGTCAATTCCACTTCAGTTGATTGCTTAGGCAAGGCTAAGGCTTAGGTCAATGCCAACTCAAAATTTCTCTGATTATTTCAACTGGAAGTGAAAAACATCTTTTCAAAGTTGATCAACTCACATAGACATTTATAAGTATCACAGAAAACAATTGCTGAGCACTCTAAATGGGTAAATGGGATATGAAGACTTTTTGCTGGGATGCAGAGAATATTCTAAAACAATTGTGGTGGTGCTTGTGGAACTCTGAATACACTAAAAACCATCGAACTGTGGACTTTAAATGGGTAAGTGCTATGGCTTGTGATTCCTTAATAATGCTGTTCTTAAAAGCTATTGGAATTTATAAGTGAATTAAACAATATTACAGTATAAAAGATCAGTATAAAAATCAGTTGTATTTTTATAGGTAGAAATAAACAAGTAGAAATTGAGTTTTTAATATTTTATTTTTTATTTTTATTTGATGTGTGTGCATGTATTGCCAGCACGTAGGTAAGTGCACCCATGTCGTGCAATGCCTGCGGAGGACAAAAGAGGCTGTTGGAACCCCTGGAACTGGAGTAACAGACAGTTGTTAGCTGCCATGTGGGTGCTGGGATTCGAACCCAGGCCTCCTGGAAAAACTGCTAATGTTCTTAATCGCTAAGACATCTCTGCAGCCCCTTGTTTCTTTTTATTGTGGAAGAAACTATCTTAAAACTTACTCAAGAATCTGACAGTAGTTCAGTCCCTCAGAGTGGTAACTCTCGCATAAATGTGATATTGCTAGAAAAGACTTCTTTGAGGAAAAAAAAAGTGATTTTTATACATAGATGTACTTTCTTTTGGGAATGATGCAATGAACTATCATATTTTTCTCACCACAATTGTTGGTGCCAATGAAAAGTAATTGTCATTCTTGTGTTAATCTAATAGAGAGACTTTTATTTCAAATTCATACATGAATTCCTAATAATAGGAATTCACAAGTACAAGAAGGTCTGAAATATGTCAAGCAAATCCATAAATCTAAGTCAGATTTCCTACATGACAAATAACCATTATCAATCTCATGCTAAGTGAGTGTTTAAATTTTCAGAAATCAAAACAATTGAAAATAACATCAATCATCATAAAAATCAGAGGTAAGGTTCATCATTCAAGAGATGTCAAAAGGTCCCATATTTCCATACCTCCATTTGGTCTGAAATAATCAGAGACAGTGAAAATAAGTTATAAAATGCACAACTGTCACTTTCTCTTCCCTAGTGTTTTGAACCTGGGAAAACACAAAGTCACAGAGATTCCACTAAGACATTTTATCTAAAAACTAGCCAGACTACCTTTTCTTGTATGACTAGTTTTACTGCAAAAGAGTATGAAAAAAAATTTCTCTGACAGGCTATATAATCTGATCTATTTTGGAAAGATCCAATTAATCTAATGACGATATTATATACTGGCTTCTAGTAGCAAAGCTAAGTCTTCTTGCTTGAAAATGATTAATAACTTGTATGTCAATGAACTTAATCATTTTCTTATTTTTGCATGTTTTATATTTAGACCTTGGGGAAATTTCTGTAATTTTCTTCATTAACATTGTAGTTCAGCAATTGTTTATACTCAAACAGGATTTCCTCCCACACACTGTGTCTCCTCTGTCTTGCTTCTTGCCAAATCTGAATGAACAATTTTGCAGAGATCAGGATATCCATATGAAGTTACTCTCTGAACTGAATGCCAGAGACATCCCATCTGGTGCCAACTCTAGCAGCCCAGAACATAAGCTGTTTTCCAACATATTTGATCCTGGTAGACTTTTTTCCTTTGTTTATTTATGCCCTGAGAGAACACAATCATAGGTAACAAAAGGCAGAGTTTAACTTCCTAATTTGAATCTGTATTTTCCTTTGTGGTAGCAATAATCAATTCATCTCAAATCATAGTCTATACCTCAATCCATTCTCCTTGTAACTCTTACTAAACTATTAGGAAGTTATTGTTAGTGTGGAACAGTTTTTGCTCTTAGTGTCTGAGCTACAGGGAACGGAATTGGAGCTGCTTTGGACTGGCACAAAATGTACTCACTGACAAGCAGCCCAACAACAGATACAGAGGTACTAAAGCAGATGATGTGCAAGCAGGTGCTTTTCAGGCCTCAGTGACAGCGTTAGGGGCTCTGCTTGGAACCAATTTTTGTTCTGCAAGTTACCCCATAGTGCACAGCAAAGCATAATCTTTGCTTTCCAACATCAGTGTCTGGTAAAGGGATGTTTTATATTTTATAAACTGGAGTGAGTTTAAGATTCTTTACCAAGCTTTGTAAAAAAATTGCTAAACACTTGTTCTCTAACCCAGCTGTGCCCATGCAGGTTGAGGAGTTAACTATAACAGTAGATTAAGTTTGCTGCTTATAAAGTATAGCTTATAGAGTTTCATTACTTTCTACAGTGTTGTAAAAAATTACTATAAATTTAGTAGTTTAAAAGAACAGAGATATAGTATCTTTAAGTTCCTAATGGTAGTCCAGCAGTGTTCCCACTGGGGAAAAGTCAAGGTGTCTGTCAGTTCACTACATCCTGTTCTGAAGACATTAAGGAACATCATTTTTTTTTAAAATTCCATCCCCCATAGACACTTAAATTCCTCAGTATCTGGCCCTTTCCACCTCTTGAACCTCTACAATGACTGGGAAAGTCCTCCTGTCATCCCAAACTGACACTCATTTTGTCCTTTTACATCTTTTCATGAGTCTCCTCTGACTCATCAGTTTTAAGAGACCAAGTGCAGAGGGATAGCCAGATAACCTAGGATATTCACTCTGTCAAGTAACAGAGAACTGCAGACATGAGCTTAATTTCCCTGTTTTAAATTACATTTGTAGGCCCATAGGGGACAATGTGGATGGCTTTGGGGATAAGTTCGTTATTCTTTTACCTAAGCTGCAACACTATTCTTTCCATATTGTGGAATAATTGCTTCATCTCAGACAGATTTTATGTTTTGTAGCTTTTCCTGGGATGCATGAATGAATATCTATACACACCAGACAAGGCACTGGTAGGAGAAAAAAGAAACTATTCCAGCCATCTAGATTGGTGAACCAGTGGGTTTATTAAATGACTTGCAGGAGTATGGCTGAGGGGTTACTTACAAGATCTTGAGTGACCCAAAGGCAGCTGCATCACTGAAAGGCCTACCTCAGCCTGGTGCAAGTGACATTCCTAGAGCTCCCTGCCCAACTTGCAGGCAGATTCCTAGAAGAAAATTCCTATTCTCCTAGCAATTGTCCATTGCTTATACAATCTTGAAGTGGGTTCTGGTGAGTCTTAAGACTTTTGGAAAGTGTTCAGAATCTTATGCTTCTTGAACTTTCTGAGCCATGTAAGTTTCTTATCTTATTCTTAGGAGAATCCATTCTCCCTCCAAGACGAAATGTTTCATTTCATACCAAATGGTTATACAACATTTTAGTTAGCTATTATAATTTCTTCACAAAATATCACCCCTGTTGCTATGTTAATGTGTCAGGACTTTGCTTCCTTCCCAAGGAGTGAAGCAGAAGGAGTATAACCTTAGCTAATATGTTCTATGATGAACAGATAAGAATATGCCAGGGATTTTCAGAAAACAAAGTTTAATTATTTCCCTTAAGGAGTGTCTTCTTGTATGGTATGTTTTAACTCTTACACGTCAGAGAGGAGCTTTCAAATTCATACAATTTAACTTTCAAGAATGTTGCTGAAGAGAATGAAAAACCTTAATAAAGAAGAATCTTAGTGATTTTAAAAACAGTGCTAAGTTAAGGAATACTGCATATAGCCAAAGAACTTGAAGGGGATGACTGATTCTACAAGTCTTCTCAATTTCTTATTCACTGTACTTTTTCTCACACATTTTAACTTATTCCCATGAAAGAAATGCATGTATAATAAAGGCAATTAGGTTATGTTTAGCTATGTTTATCATTAGGTTAAAAGGAATAAATTTAAAACGACTGTGCATTAAAATATTTTACAAGACTGTGGGTCCACGCCGTCCAGCGGCAAGTCCACACCCCAGGGAGGGCAAGTGCGAGGGAGCAAAAATCACTCCAGGAGCACGTCAGAGGGCGGAACTCAACTTTATTTTTCAGCAGGCTGTATATATACACATAATCATCCAATAACATGAAAGAACACCCAAACACATTGGGGAGCAATGGTAGCAAAGGTCATGCTGATCACACGCCAGTCATGAGGAGGTCGACCAATCTAAGCGTATCAGAAGCAAGATGCTCTCTCAGGCCATCTGTGGGGAAAGGTGTGGAAGGAGATCAGGCTACGGGAGGGGGAGGCACACAGTTTAAATTCTGATACAGGAAATGGGTCCAAGCTATGAAATGGCCCCAGCAGGGCTAAAATTTGGTCTACAACAGGACGAGAAAAATTAAAAATTTGTTCTGAAAATAAAGTAGCTAAATGTTATTAGAGAAAAACATCTATTTTATGAGACTCATTGCCATGAAGATAAGATTGAAAATTTCTTTAATTTTAGCACTAGCACTTGAAGGAGCTGTGTGTTATTTGCTATGAACATTTGAGGCTAAAAATGTGTTTCCTTACAGTCAATTAAATTAATGTTATTTTATATGAACCACTAAAACATCCATATAGCTCTAACTTTAAAAAGCTTAACAGCAATTGCTGTCCTAATACATAAAGTTCATTTTATCATCCAACACATGATCATCATAAAAAACAAGTTCATAAGCTGTGTAGTATAAAGGAATGAGAATAAATGCAAACATATATATGTGTATGATAGAAAATTATCTCCCATTGATGACATTATTACAACAAAATATCCTTTTAAATAATCTTTTAAATGTTTTACGTTTTAAAACACTTGGTGGACATATTCTACTATAAATTCTATCTATAAATATTTACACTTCCTTTATATGAAATATAATAATGTGGAAATTTTAACCGCAATGAAACAGTCACAAAATATGTACATACAAATTAGTACTCTAAAAGTATGTAGTTTAATGTAGTACAATAATTGACCAGTGACATAACCAGCATACAGATTATGTATCAGTCACCACCACCCCCAATTTTGTCTTATCCCATTTTCAATATAAGTGCTTCCATTGTTAGAATAATCATCATTCTGATTTTGCTCACTATCAGATGATTTTATTTTACTTTACTTGTGTGAAAGTGATCGTATGGCTGGAATTTTGCTTCTCAGTTGTTTTTCATTTAAGAATAGACCTCGGAGTCAAGCATGGTGGGACAGGCTGGTAACCTCAGAATTTGGGATATGGAGGCAGCAAGTTCAGGGTCATGGCCAGCCTAAGCTACATTGGCAAGTATAAGCTGAGTTATGAGATCCTGTTCAAAAGGGGAGAGAGAGAGAGAGAGAGGGAGAGAGAGAGAGAGAGAGAGAGAGGAGAGGGAGAGAAGAGAGGAAATAAAATTACATAACTGTGATAGTTCATGTAGTTGTAAATGTTTAAGTTTGTATAAAATTTTATTCTATGACTTGAAACAGTTAATTTGTTCACTTTAGTAAAGATTGATATTTGGGATTGTTTTCAGTTTAGGCTCTTAGAATTTTGTTATATTTATAGGTACGTTTTGGTGAAACACATGTGCATAACTGTAACATACATTGCTGATATGTGCAGGTTACACACTTGTCTTACTCATCCAGTTTGAAAGAAAATGGTCAGGAAGCCCCAACCTCAGCTGAGGAACTATTGGCAGCTGATTACTGTTGGGAGAGGGAGAGTTGATCTTCTTTAAAGGAGTAACTCTAGATAAACTGACTAGACTCCAGTGGATGAGCTTACACTGAGGGACATCTGAGTACACAAATTTGACTTACAGACTTTAACATATATGACAGAATGCATGAGTCCATTGGGGGTGAGGCTTTGGGAATGCAAGTGAGGGAAGGGTCTAAATATGATTAAAGGTGTATAAAATGCACTAAAGTTCAAAAAATGCATTGAGAAAAAGGAGTACATTTAAATACTTGTGACATTACTGACAGGAAATATCCTGCTATATTTAACCTGTATTTTTTTATTCCAAATGTGGGGATCTGTTATTGAAGCTAATATGCCAATCAGCATAACACAAAAGGCAGTTAGGCATTGACCCGCTTCATGTTGCCAATGAGAGATATGTGCTGACTCCATCAACATGCCTATGCTCAACATATTGGCAGTATCTTCTTTGCAATATTATAAGCAGCTTTATACATTTTAAGAGACCAGAAAATGTCTGATCCCATTATTTTATAAGCACACGTTTTATAAACTAGGAACTCATTATGGACAGAACAAAATACTCCCAATCTGATTCAAATTATCTCTGGTTCATGCTCATGACTGCAGCACAAAGTTCAACAGACATTTATTGGGTATGTGGGCTTCCATCATGGGAGGTTGTAATGATGAAATTTCATCATATTTTGTAAATATTTTCTGATACCAGCTCAGACTAGGGATATATTGAGAATTCTATTAGTTCCTGGACAGGGTTATAAAGGCAATTCTTATCTATTTACACCCCTACCGAAAGTTAGATTATAGACAAGATCATTTTTACACATATAAAATTCTATATCCAGAACAATTTTTTATAGCTATGAAAACATATATAAATATTTGAGAAAATAACAGAAAAATTTTTGAAATTTTGTCAGTTTCATTTGCCAGCATAAAGAAATGCCATAGCAATATATTACTGTATACCATCAAATATACAAATTAGAATATATTATCAAATATCACCTCTGGGCAATACATTTGATAATTTGAGTTCTATTTTTAAAAATTTAATGCATTATATAGAAAGCATATTAAATATTTTATACATTCACATGTCTTTCATATTTGATGATAGTTGAACTTTCTGTACCATAAAGTGATCAGTTTTGTAAAACTCTAATTCTATTTTGAGTGTTTGACCCCAGTGGATGAACTTGCACTGAGGGATGTCAGGGGGGCCAGTTACTTTATTCAACAGACTTTAACATAAATGACAGAATGCATGAAATCCAGTGGGGAAGGGGCTATGGGAGAGTGCCTATGGGGAAGGGATTATAAAGAGGACATAGATGTTTTGTATGAAATACACAAAAATTGAATATAAATGTATTTAAAAAGAAATAAATATGATATATCATTTGCACAGTTTGCAGACTTGTAGATGCCCTAAAAGACATTAACACACATTCATTTGATATGAGAGCTTAAGCGTGGAAATTGTTAGCAAATTTTTATAAACATAATAATGAATTGTTTATTCATAGTGGTACATAAAAAACAAATGTAGTTGCATTATTATAATTACAATAACTTTTTTATTGGCATTTAAAAATTTTTATTGAGGTTTTGTACATATCATACAACAATTCTTAATCAAATTCAGACCCCCCTCACCAGTTGCTGCCCACCTCACTCCCTCACTGAACCGCATCTATTCTCCCATACAGGTAAAGCCATATCCAGTCAAACATTTGTACCCAGATGTCCTTCAGTGCAAATTCACACACTGGAGTCTAGTCAGCCTATCTAGACATTGTAAGTAAGGTCTACTCTCCCTCACCCAGTAGTAATCAGTCTCCAACTGTTCCCATACTACCACTCCTTTACCCGATGCCTAGTCACTACCCACATAACCACTATTACTAGTATAAAAATATGTATGTAATCTGTCCAACTAAAATTTACATTTTAGTATGACTCATAGAATTAAGAGTATACTGATTTTTTCTAATTCAAAGGACAAAAAAATGTACTCTCCTGAATTCTAAAGATTGGAATATTATTCAAAATCATGAATTTTTATTGTAATATGGCAAACATTCAGAAAATTGCAATGTTTCAGAGCAAGTTTTCAGTGTTTTTGATATACTAGGATTTTCATGAACTCATTTTGCCAAAACAATGATTAATGGATTCATCATGTCTTACTTTTCAACATGGCTTCCATTTGAATCAGATTCATCCAATTCAAAAGGTTATTTTCAACAACTAACTAGTCCCAAAACTGCCTTCATGTAATATTGTATCAAATTTCAGACTGGGGAAGAAAATCAGTAGCAAGGAGAAAGGATATTTAAGTTTAACATATGAGAGAAGAAAAATTTAGCATTCAGTTTAGACTTTGTAACAAGATTGTTTTTATAAAGTGATTTACAAATACATGTATGAATATGTTAAAAATTGGATAAACAGTTCTTCTAAGAAAAAGTCTTATGATGGACCTGTGTGTCAAAACTGTAGAAGTCGGGGCTGAAGAGAAGACTCAGACATTAAGGGAGTATACTACCCCTTTAGAAGACCCAAGTTCAGTTCCTAGCACCAACATTCTATTCTTATAACCCTCTGTAATTCCAGATTCAGGGGATCCAACACAATCTCTGGCCACAAGAAGATTGGCAACTTCTCTTATTGTCTGTACATAATACCACATAGTCTAACATGCATATACATAATTAAGGAATAAAATTTAAATTTAAGAATCTTTACTATTAAGAGACAACTGTAAACTTATGAAAAGACAAGAAGCAAAGAGATTACTTTGGTCTCTGGATTTATTTTCTTTCCCAGTTTCAGCAGTTGAAATTCATTATTGCTTTAGTGCTTGGTAACACTTATCAACCTACTACACTAAATGTTTATCTATTTATCTGCATATGTTCTCTAATTTCACAACTCATATGTTTATACTATTGCAATTGTCATAAAATTATTCTCAGTAAACTTTTTATCATTTTTAATAATTTTCACTAGGTGCACACCAATGTATATCTAACAGTGCACATCCTGAGACTATTAGCAAAAGTGGTAAAATTTTACTGAATAAGTATCATAAGACTTTTAGGAGCTTTGACTATCAGATGATGAAGCCAGCTGTGGTGCTCAAACTAGTTGTTTGAAAACCATCATCTATTAAAATAGCAGTAGTGCAAAATAACCATACAAATGCTGTGACAAGGGCTAACACATGCGTGCGTCAAGTACATCTTTTACCAACTGCATAGGTTGAATTACAAAGAGCTGATAATAATGTCTTAGTTTGAGAATTAAGTTTCTCTTTTGCTTTCACTTTCTCCCTGTGGTGTTAGCATGTTACAGACATCCTACAGTTTCCAGTCCTTAGAGAGGTTTAACATCTTATGAGATGAAGCAAAATACTATATGTGTGATATTCTTTAGACAAGGAAAAAGATGTAGGTGTTTTGAAAGGTTAAGGCAAATTCAGTCATGCTCCAGTAAATATACAAGATAATCAACATTTGTGTGCTTTTTAGGAAAATTCAACATTAGCATGAATTTCCCCATACTGTTTAAGAATAGCAGTCAAGATCAGGAACATTTAAGATGTTATTGAATAAAAAATGTCTGTGATTTAAGGTCTTCTTCAAAGATGGACCCCACAACTTTTACAACAATTGGGGCCATGATTCTGTGGCTATATAATTCAGAGATCCTAATGAACAACCTAGTATTATTTTGCTAAACTGCTGTAATGTTAAACATATCCCTAATGACTTACTGTTATACTCATAGGTTAAAGCATCCTTAACCATAATAAGAAAAGCTTATTTTTGCGGTAAATGGGGGTTAATATAAATCTCCACAGCTGGTCAAGGCAAAGTAAATAAGGTGCTGCAAAATGTTCAGCATTAGGTGGGGCATCTATACCACACTCTTCACCCCAAGGGTCAAAGGACACTTGTGGAAGAAAGGTGGGATGATTGTAAGAGGTAAAGGTGGTGGATGACTAAAATAAAATTGTTTCCTGATCACAGCAGGGCAGTTGCACATATGAACTCATAGCACTTGTGTCAGCAGGTACAAGATATGCACAAGCTCAAGTCAGACAAAATCTGGGAGGGGGGCATGAAGTTCTACCCCTACTGAGCTGCTACTGGCAACTGATAGCTGCTCAGAGAAGAAGATTCAGTTTTCTTTAAGATAGGTTGACTAGGCTCCAGGGATAGACCCACACTACAGTATTTGGAGAACACAAGTAAGAATCAGTGGACTTAAAAATAAAAGAGGACAGAGGATGGGTGGGCAGGGAGGTGAGATGGATCTTGGAGAAGAGGGGGAGGATGATGAGTATGGTTAAAATTCATTGCATGACATTCAAAAAATAAATAGCTAAAAATAAGTGTTAAAATAATCACAAACACTCAGAGATACATTGCCCCACGAAATCCTCCCATGCAGGGCAACAAGGATGGGAGTTCTAGATCCAACTTCATATAAGGAAAATTGAATCTGCATTATGAATTTCCAGAATGTTTATATGAACTGTATATGTGGGTTTGAAGTAATTATGTGACTATTACCAATTATCAGGATATTACCTATTAATCTTTTGAATTATTGTTGTTGGATTATTTGTTTCTTTGATAAAGAGTCTCTCGGTGTAGTGTGACTTAATTCCAAACTGGAGATTCTCTAACCTCAGGTTTTTAAGTGTTGAGGTTATAGACATACACCATGACATCTGTTTCAGTTTTAGTTTTCAAATAAATCATTTCAAGCTTACCAATGACATGTGTTTGTCTTTACCTAAAGGGTGGATTTGTACTTTTGAAATATAAAGGCATTTTAAAATGATTAAATCAGGCCGATTAATGTGTGGCTTACATTTTTGTTGTGATAAAATATTTTACCTCCTATGCTAATTTAAGAAGATATCATGACTTACTATCATATTGTGTCATAAATCTATTTAGCATATTCCTCTTATCTAAATAAAAATTTGACCCTTTCACCCCAACCTCTAGCCTGGAGTACATGGCAACCATTATCTTTTCTGTATGTCCATGAGTTAATTTATTTTGACTTCCATATGTGAATAATATGATATGCCTTTACCTTTGTGCGCTTGGTATTTCACTTAATATAGCTTTCCTAGATTCATTCATGCTGTGTGAATACAAAGATATGCTCCCTTTTCTCTGATGGATACTATCATGTACAGATACCAGGTTTATTTATTGTTTCATTCATGCATAAGTATGGTCATTCTAAATCTGAGATATGGTGAATATTGTAGGAATAAGCACGGAGGTAAAGAAATCCACAGGCTGACTAGATTCAGTAAATGAACATGCACAGGGGAATGGCTGGGGGTGTCGACCACACAGTGGACAGTAACAGGGATGACAGAGTATATGGGCTCCAGTGTGTGGGAGGGGGGAGGCTATGGGAGGGTGCCATTTGGGAAGTGGGTATATAGATGAATAAGATTGTGTGGGATGTTCTATATGATATACTCACAAAAAATTAACAAATTTTTTAAAAAGACATATTTGAGGAGGAAGCATAAAAATTTACTTCATGTTAAATAGTAGAAGTGATAAACATTACCAGTGAAATCTACATGATGACTTTATATCTATACTCAGGTACTAAGGATCCTAGTGTAACTAACTGTGACTAGTAATAATCAGATACATAGAGATTAAAGGCATATGTCCAAACATCTACATGTTAGTAGCATTAAAAATGTAGGAAACAGCATATTTTAAAATGAAATTGAGATCTTCTTTAAAGAGTAAAAATTCATTCAATTTTATGTTTTACAGGGTTTATACTAAGTTCAGTATCGTATAACACTATTAATTCAACTGTGAACCTAAAAATTTATGGCCACTTTTGAAAGAGATGTATCCTTGCTCTGGAATATGTTACTGAATATGTTAAAGCTGTAATGAAATGCTTCTTCTAATCATGTGGTTATGAAATTTTTAAAAAATTAATTAAAAAATAATTCTTCGAGGCATAAAAATTTGCTCCTTATTAATTAGTAGATGCGAAAAACATTACCATTGAAATCTACCTGATGACTTTATATCCATGCTCAGGTGCCCAGGATCTCAGAAAGTAACTGACTGAGACTAGTAATAATTAAATATATAGAGATTAGAAACACATGTGCAAACATCTAAGTGTTAATTGCATTAAAAATGAATTCTTCTGGATGAGACTGTGTATTTTAATAATAAAATGTAGATCTTTTTTAAAGGTTAAAAACCTCATTCAATTTTATGTCTTATAGAGTATCTACTGAATACAATATTGTATAACTGTATTAATTCAACTGTAAACCTAAAAAATTAATGCCAATTTTGAAAGAGATGCATCTTAGCTCTGGAAATTAGTATTGAATATGACAATGCTGTTGTAATGAAATGCTTATTCTAATTATGTGATTATTAAATAAATAATTTAAAAAGAAATCTCTGACATTCATTTAATTGCTTTGCCTATACAGGCAATATAATTATTGAATGTTTATATAATCATGTGGGAACTATTATTTTTTGAGGAAATTTCATACAGTTCATATATAATTGTGCAAATTTATGTTCTACCAGTTGTGCACATTGATATCTTTTTTCTCCACTATTTTTGACAGATGCTATTACAGGTGTGAAGTAATCTTTTTATATCTTGGTTTTTTTAATTTTCATTTTCCTCATTATCAACGATGTTGGACAATTTTTAATTTAGCTACTTTTTACATTTCTCTCTCTCCTCTCTCTCTCTCTCTCTCTCTCTCTCTCTCTCTCTCTCTCTCTCTCTCTCTCTCTCTCTCTCTCTCTCTCTCTCTCTCTCTCTCTCTCTCTCTCTCTCTCTCTCTCTCTCTCTCTCTCTCTCTCTCTCTCTCTCTCTCTCTCTCTCTCTCTCTCTCTCTCTCTCTCTCTCTCTCTCTCTCTCTCTCTCTCTCTCTCTCTCTCTCTCTCTCTCTCTCTCTCTCTCTCTCTCTCTCTCTCTCTCTCTCTCTCTCTCTCTCTCTCTCTCTCTCTCTCTCTCTCTCTCTCTCTCTCTCTCTCTCTCTCTCTCTCTCTCTCTCTCTCTCTCTCTCTCTCTCTCTCTCTCTCTCTCTCTCTCTCTCTCTCTCTCTCTCTCTCTCTCTCTCTCTCTCTCTCTCTCTCTCTCTCTCTCTCTCTCTCTCTCTCTCTCTCTCTCTCTCTCTCTCTCTCTCTCTCTCTCTCTCTCTCTCTCTCTCTCTCTCTCTCTCTCTCTCTCTCTCTCTCTCTCTCTCTCTCTCTCTCTCTCTCTCTCTCTCTCTCTCTCTCTCTCTCTCTCTCTCTCTCTCTCTCTCTCTCTCTCTCTCTCTCTCTCTCTCTCTCTCTCTCTCTCTCTCTCTCTCTCTCTCTCTCTCTCTCTCTCTCTCTCTCTCTCTCTCTCTCTCTCTCTCTCTCTCTCTCTCTCTCTCTCTCTCTCTCTCTCTCTCTCTCTCTCTCTCTCTCTCTCTCTCTCTCTCTCTCTCTCTCTCTCTCTCTCTCTCTCTCTCTCTCTCTCTCTCTCTCTCTCTCTCTCTCTCTCTCTCTCTCTCTCTCTCTCTCTCTCTCTCTCTCTCTCTCTCTCTCTCTCTCTCTCTCTCTCTCTCTCTCTCTCTCTCTCTCTCTCTCTCTCTCTCTCTCTCTCTCTCTCTCTCTCTCTCTCTCTCTCTCTCTCTCTCTCTCTCTCTCTCTCTCTCTCTCTCTCTCTCTCTCTCTCTCTCTCTCTCTCTCTCTCTCTCTCTCTCTCTCTCTCTCTCTCTCTCTCTCTCTCTCTCTGTGCATGCATGTGTGTGTTTCTGGTGTGTATGCACATGCTATGCTGCAGCTGTAAGGATGAGAGAACAATTTACAGGAAGTGATTCTTTGCTTTCGCCCTGTGTGTTCTGGAGATGAAACTTGGCTTTCAAGTCTTGGCAATAAGCACCTCCAACCTCTAAGCAATCTCACTGTTCCTGTGAATATCTGTGTTTCTTCAACTGAGACATCTATTTGAATCCCTTACCTATTTGTATATGTGTGCATTTGTGCGTGCACACGTGTGCTGGAAAGAATGTACATGTGTATATATGCACACTGAAGTCAGAAATGACTTCACGCTTCCATATTCAGGAATCCTGTTCACTTCCTTTGAGACAGTGTCTCTCAGTATATTGTAACTCAGGAATTAAGCTTGTCTCACTGGCCATCAAGCCCCAAGGATCCTCCTGTCTCCACCTCCTCAGTGCTGGGATTGTAAACTCATGCTCCCACACATACCTTTTTACTGGGTGATGCAAGTTGAGCTCATGCCCTCATGCTCATGAAGCCAGCACATTACCAACTGATCACTCCCCAGCACGATGAGCCAACTTATAACTGAGCTGTTTTCTTGTTTGAGTACCTTCTGTATTTTTAGTATTAAGCCCTTATTAAATGTGTAGTTTGCAAAAATTTTCTTCTGTAACCTGTAGCTGCTTATTTATTTTGCCTTCAAGATTTGTTTATTATAATGTCATTGCATTTGGCTGTTTTGTGCCTTGAAGGTCTATCAAAACAATCATTGTTCATACCACTTTTACAAAGTATTCTTATTTCATGTTTTTTTATAGTTCAATTATTGTTTAGGCCTTATATTTACACTTGAAATCTTTTAGTTAAATTTTATATATTAAGGAAAAAATAGCTTCTAACTTCATTTTTTTCTAACTTCATCTTATTTTCTAACATTATTTAATTAAGAGATTGCCTTTTTATCACTGTGTGAAAAATGCTGAATTTTTTCAAATTCTGTCATAGTTTGTACTTACTTTAGACAATGAATTTTTGTCTCTTTTAGTTTATATGATGTATCCTATTTCTTGATTTGTAGATATTGGATGATTCTTGCATCTGTAGAGTGAACCACTTGATCATAGAGAAAATTCCATTTAATGCATTGTTGAATTCAATTGCTATTATTTTACTGAAGACTTGCATCTTTGTTTATGCTTGTTGCTTCTTTTCTTTTGATGTACTTGTCTTGTTATCAGAATATTTTTGGCTTCATAAAATGAATTTGGAAAAGTTTGATTCTCTTCAGTCTTTGGGAAAATCTTGGGAAGAAAAGCTGTTCATTCTTTAAATATTTGTATGGGATTTAGTAATGAAATCACCAATTCAGAGCTTTTCATAGATGAGATGTGAGGCATTCTTGATTTCTAAGACCTGAAGTAATGGAGTTTACCAATATCTGTTCTTTCCGATTCACTCTATATGGATAGTGTGTCTCTAGTAATTCCTTTCTTCAGGGTTATTCAACTTGTTATACTACAGCTCTTCAGAGAAGTTTTATAACCCCTTGTATTTATGTAATATTTATTGTCAATATATTTTCATTTATAATTTTGTGTGTCCCTCTTTTCTTCCTTAGTCTAACCAGTATGTGTTTTTCGCTTTTAATTTTGTTGAATGTTTTCTGTTTTCGTTCTAGATTTTATTGTTGGTATGATCTAGGCTTGTTTTTTCTTCTAGTAAGTGTATTTCTTTGTTTCCTGTTGCTGTGAAAGAACAGTGACCAAAAGTAAGTTGAGGAGAAAAAGGCTTATTTTATCTTCAACCTATAGTTCATCATAAGGGAAGTCAAGGCAGGAGCTCAAGCAGAGCTGGAAGAAGAAATAATGGAGGAAAATTACTTATTGGCTTCCTTCATTTGGCTTAGTTATTTATACAGTGGAGGCCTACCTGACCAGGGTGGACAGGGCCCTCCTACATCAATTAAAAGTTAAGAAAATGTGCCATAGATATGACCACAGGCCAATCTGATGAAGAAAATACCTCAGTTGAAGTTCCTCTTCCCACGGGACTCTAGTTTGTGTCAAGTTAACAAAAATTAAGCAGCATGGTAAGTTTGGGCTTGCCATAATTTTTTTCTAGTTTTTTGAGGTCAATTTCTCAATTACTTATTCAATATTGTACTGTTTTGGTGTAGGCATTTATTGCTGTAAAATTCTGTCTCAGAAATTCTCTTTCTTCATTCTATGATTTCTGACTGTTTTGTTTTCATTTACTTTGTCTCAAGTATACCTTTTATTTTTATTTTTATATTAATATGTATTATATAAATTATATTAATTATGCCTTCTTGTTGCTGGGGAAAAATACTGACAGAAACTTAAATACTTAGAATGGTTGGTTTATTTTGACCCACAGTTTGATTGTACAGCACATAATGACAATGAAAGCAGCTATAGCTGTGGCAGCAAGAACATGAGGCAGCTGATCACATTATATCCAGAATTGGGGAAACAGGGAGAGGTAAATTCTGGTACAGAGCTGGCTTCCTCCTTTTTCTCTATTTATTCAGTCTGGATCAGCTCCTATCTCAATGGAGTACTGCTACCCTGTTTAAGGATGGATCTTTCCTCCTCAGTTAAACCTCTCTGAAAATACATTCTCAGACATGCCCAGGAGTGTATTTACTAGGTGATTCTAAATCTAGTAAAGATCAGAATGAAATTAACCATTATATCCTTATGCTAAAATATCTGAAACTCACCCAATCACAGAAGCTAAACTTTAGTTAATCATAGGCTGCTGTATTAGTCAGGGTTCTCCAAAGAAACAGAACGGGTAGAATGAATATATATGTACAGGGATTTATTAGGTTAGCTCACAAGATAGAGTCTGAATAGTCCAATGATGGCTGTACCACACTGGAGAGGCTGAGAATCCATAGTTGCTCAGTCCATGAGGATGGATGTTTCAGTAGTCCCAATCAGTTGCTGAAGGTCTGATGAATTCCAAAAGATTGGCTAGTCTTCAGTCTACAGCAGCAAGATGAACTCACCAGTGAGAGAGAAGACAAGCAGAAAAAAGCAAGTGTTCTCCTCTGCCATGGCCTTTTATACCGGCTGCCATCAGAAGGTAACACCCACATTTAGATCATGTCTTCCAGCTTCAGATGATCCAATTAAGAATATCTCTCTCATTTCAGTTAATCCCAGATCCAGTCAAGTTGACACCCTGGATTAGCCATCACAAGTCTACCCCTTGTCAACTTGACACACATGGGTTGAGGAAGCCTCAGTTGGGAAATTGCCTTCACTGGACTGGCCTGTGGCCATGTCAATGGGGCACCTTGTTGATTGTTGAGTGATGTGGGAGGGCCCAGTCCACTGTGGGTGGTGCCACCCCTGGGTAGGTGGGCCTGTGTTGCATAAGAAAGCAGGTTGAGCAGGGGACAGGGGAGCAAGCTAGTAAGCAGTGTTCCTCCATGGGCTGTGCTCCAGCTCCTGCCTCCAGGTTCCTGCCATAAGTTCCTACCTTGGGCTCCCTGATGAACTGTGACCTGGGAGATGTAAAATAAATAAACCTTTTCCTCCCCAAGTTGGTAGTGGTCAGAATGTTTTGTCACAGCAAAAGAAACAAACTAGAACAGAAATTGTTACCAGGATTGTAGGGTATTGCTGTGACAGACCCGACCTTGGTGTTTTGGGGAATATGGTAGAAGCGTTTGAGGCTTTGGTCTGGAAAAGCCATTGAGTGCTCAGAGTTTGGTTCTGTGGAGCTTGAAACAGTTATGTTGAAAGAGTTATGGATGATGGAAGCCTTGCTTGTGAAGCTTCAAAGGGAAACAGAGACTATCAGGGCTGTTTGTGTAAGATTTTGAATTGAGGAAATATGCGTTCTGATCGTCTGGGGCTGAAGACTCTGCTGTGATTAAGAGACCAGAACCTGAAGCAATACCTTTGCCTTACTGGGACAATTGATACTGGTTAGCTGGGGCTGAAAAATCACCTATAAGTAACAAGAGACCAGCATCACTATGGTGAAATCTTTTGGGAGATACTTCCTCAGGGTCAGCACACAGAGGGGACCCGAGCCTCCATCTCAAGCCAGAAATAGGACTTGGTAATGTGTAACATTCTCCTGCATGGTTCTGGTATTGAAAGCATGAAAGTGTCAATTGTGCTGGATACCTTTAGAGAAGCTGAGGCTTGGCACTCTGAGAGGCCAGGAAAGGCCATAGGTGAAAGTGCAGCTTCAGTTGCCGTGAAGACCCCAGTATTGAAGGGGTCATGGAGAGAATCTGAGGCTTTGCACCCCAAGAGGCAAGAAAATGCAATTGGTGAAGGTGTAGCTTCAGATTTGGGGGAGACCCCAGCTTTTTGGAGATGCCGGGACCAAGGAATGATCACCAAGGACAGCAGTAGGTGTGGAATAGAGCTGGCCTGGGTCTGTGAGATGAGCTGTGTGTGCTGTGGACTGCAGAAACAGAGAAGCGGAGCTGCCAGAACCCTTCAGAGCCCAGAAAATCTCTCTCATTTCAGATGAGCAGATCCGGTTAAGTTGACACCCAGGATTAGCCATCACAGCTGCCTAATCATCAGATTGTGTACATGTGAGACAAATGTGACACATCTCCAACCAAAGCAAATGCTGAGTTGTGACCAATCAACCTATTTCTGCCACTTTCTTTTCCTTACTATAAACTTTGCATTCCTAAGATGAGAAATGGAGCTTTCTAAACCTTTCTTGACTCATTAATATTCTTTTTTCATTTTTTAATTTATTATTTTTATGTGTTTGAGTGTATTGCCTGCATGTCGGTATGTGCACCCATGTCATGCAATGCCTGCAGAGGACAGAAGAGACTGTCGGATACCCTGAAACTGGAGTTATGGACAGTTGTTAGCTGCCATGTGGGTGCTGGGATTCAAATTCAGGTCTTCTGCAAAAACAACCAGTGTTCTTAACCGCTGAGCCATCTCTTCAGCCCCAACTCATTAATATTCTTTGCCATATTAACAGAAGTATTCTTTATCTTTGACAAATAAATTACTTTAAATTCTTTTTAATTTTTTATTGAATTTTTATATATTTCATACAGAAAATTATCTTTGTACTCCCTTCCACTTTGGTACCCTCCAATAGCCAGTCCCTGCCCCAATTTGAGTTCAAACCTTCTTTCATCTCTGTTAAGGTCTATCATACAAAGTTAGTGTACCCAGATGTCCCTCAGTGCAAGTTCATCCACCAGGATCTATTCTGTCTATCTAGAGTTTCTCCCTTTAAGAAGATCAGCTCATTCTCACCCAGTAGTAATCAGCTGCCAATAATTCTTTGACTAAGATTGGTGCCTGATGTTCATTTCCACAGTTCTATGCTGGGTTTTTGTCTGCTTAAGTTTGCATGAATCATGTATACTGATACCATTGTTGTAGGTTTCTATGAGAAGAGTCCCAGGAGCTTGTAGAATTATTTCCATATGGTCATGCACCTCCTCCCTGTCTCTTACAATCTTTCTGACCCCTCTTCCACAATGATCCCTGATACCTGGGTGGGTACATTTTAATATAGGAGTCCTGTCCAAGGACCCACATTCTGAAGACTTTTCTGCATTTTGGCTATTTGTGACCTTTACTTTCCTTGTTCAAAGAAGATCTAAAGTAGACATCTAGAGGTCATGACTAGCATTGATTGGCTAAACTTTTACACACTGTTTCAATGTATCATTCATCTCTTGTCACAAGGGGTGGGTAATATGTAAATTCCCTCTTGGTCTTAAACTTTGAGCCATCTGAGTTTATCTGAGAAATTCTGATCCAATTTGTTTTGAATTTGTGGCAATAATAATATTGGAATCTATCGGAAGGCCCTTTTTGTGCAGTAATGTCAGAGAGAAACTGGACTTTATCCAGTCATAAACTAATTATACTAGAAGGTAACTAATTATAATCTGATTTGAATCCAAGGAATGTAGTGCACCATCTAGAAGCCAAGTATTGTCATTTATAAGAATTGTAGACCCTGGACATATACTTTTCTGGAGAAATTGTTACTTATTCTAGGAATGTAAAATTACAGTAAGTATATTTAAAAACTTACAATAAAAGGCTAGTAGGTTCCTGATGATGTAAGTGCAATACTGTAAGAACAAGGAAGAATTCTTAATATATATTTTAAATCTAAACTGAGTAGCACAAGCTAAAGAAATTTGTTCTTTATGATGCTTATCTTTATTATAAGCTGACAGGGTATTTGAAAAGATATTACCCATTTTACACCAGCCATTTGATGTGCCTATCCTGTTGACTTGAACTGCATCTTCATTAGAGGAACCTTCACTCCTAATGTTAAAGCCACTAACTTGAGAGAAGAAAAATTAATATGAATTGATAGAATTTCAAATCAAGTCTAAAAAAGACTCAACAAATCCATGTCTTAATATGTTCAGTTGACACTTAGACCTTTTCAAGAAAACATTTGCTAACATTAGTCCTACTCACTTTTCCTATCAATTCTACATTTCTCATGAGAACCTCTCAGTTGATTGAAACCCAGTTTCTCACCCTTATGGTGACTATATAGTCTGACAGTGCTGTACTCCTCTCTCCTGCTGTAATGATTTTGTCTATAATTCAAAAGTCTTTCTCAGAAATAATAAGCCTTATTGTCCCTCATATCTTGGAAACAAATGAATTTAAAGAAAATGAAACTGTGTAAATAGCAAGAGCAGTCACATTGATACAATTTTATTGAAAAATACTCATATGTATATTCATATGCTAGAAAGTCAGTGTTGGAACAGCAGCTACCATATTGCTTCACCTGTGCTCATCATATGGAGGATTCCTTGAGAAATTACCAACAGAATTACTTAAATCAGTGGAAAAAATTGTGAGAGTGGATATTGAAAGGTTAATGATGATTTTTATCAGCTTTAAATAAAGTTTTTTTCATAGAGGATTTTTCCTAACCAGTTTGTTGTTTAAGAATACATTTCTTAATTATCATTTCTATAATATATTTTATTCATCTGTTTTAATGTACTTTTTCACTTAATAATTATAACATTAATAAAATATGTGGAACAGAATTGTTAGCGAAGTACGTCAGAAATGTGTCTTAAAGCTTCAGTATGAAAGCAAGAGTTTAAAGGGGTAGTCTCACGATATGAGAAGTTGATATATTCTGTAAACTTATATGATATTCAAGAATATTAAAGATGTAAATTCCATATTCAGAATAATGTTTATGTTTTCATAGAGTTGATTGGTGCAGTCTTCCTTGTTAGGTATTAACTTATTTTTCCTCAATAACCTTGAAATAATTGCATTTTATAAATTCTTGCCTTCTAAATCAACCATAGAAATGAAAAAGTACACTGATGATGAGGAATTAACTACTGAAGCAAAAATATTTAGTGTGTAGAATTTAAAGAAAGATAATTGCTAGCTCAATATATGGGGTGTTTATATATTTTTATTTCTTCTTTTAAAAAAACCATACACACACACACACATATACGTGTGTGTGTGTGTGTGTGTGTTTGTGTGTGTGTGTGTGCATGTATAGTGTCATCGTTGTATACTGTGGGGACCTAAAGGCTCCACCTTGCCGAGGTCCAAGAGGAAGTTACTGGGGCTCGGCCTGGCTTGTTTTAAAAGTTGGAAGGATACATCTGCACTGCTGAGGAGTGCATGATCAGCGCATGACCATCCTTAAGATACACCCTCAGGGGGAAGGGTGTTTCCAGATGCCTTTATAAGCTCTGTAACTCCTGCAATAAATGAGTCCCTACTTGACTAGGCTCCCAGTTGCGCCTGAGTGTTCCCAGTACTGGGGGTGGCATGGGCTGGCAAACAGCATGCTTACTCATCCCCAGTCATCACTGCACGGGGGTCGCTGGTTCGAACCCCCCACAGTTGGTGCCTAGCGTGGTGTTCGAAGGAAGGTGAAAAGAAGAAAAGAAAGAAAAATAACAGACTGGGGCCAATCGAGAGTTATGGGTAAGCAAGACCCGAAAAATGGGTAATGCAACTAATAAGCCTGAGGACCCGGGCTTAAAGCGCTCAGAGATATGCTTAAAAGTAGGGGATTAGATCTGTCAAATCCAGTAGCTCAAAAGGTTTGGGCAGAGGCTGTTCATATGGCTCCCTGGCTACTTGGGGCTAATGTTTTTACTGGGGATACATGGGAATCATGGTAAGAGTTTGCGGAAGAATGTAGAAATGCAACAGAAGTGAAACCAAAAGCGGCCAAAGTAACAAACAGCACCTCAGCTGTGCCCTGGCCAGCTTCAGGACCCCCGGGGACCCATGAAAACAGGACCCATGGGTGCCTTTTTCAGAATGGTGGGACGGAGCTGAGCGCAAAGTGTCAGTGGTGAAAGCCGCCCACCCGACCCACCTTAATGTGTGCGTGAGTCAGGGGCCCATGTGAAAGCCGGGTGGGGGACTGCCCCATGGCCAGTGATCAGAGGCAGCCTCCAGGCTCATTTAAAAAAAAAAAAAAAAACAGCAGCGCTCGCTGAATCCTGGGGCCCAGGGAGCCTTTAGTGAAAGTCTACAATGTTTTCACTGACAGGGGCAGATTTGGAACTGCAGTGGTAGTATACCTAGGGCAGATAAGAAACCAAAAAGATATGTCCACACTTGTGATGGCTCAGCTCAATTCAAGGAACTCATGACCATTGCTTTCTGACAATATTCAGATTCATATGCTCCTTAAAGAGAGAGGATGCCCCTATCTTCTGACAGCATCTTAGGGGGCACCAAGGATTGCCTGGGCTTTTATTCCAAGGCAATGCAGAACCAGAAAAGATGGCTTATTGTGTACAGGTACCGCCTCTGCAACAGCCAGGGGTAAACCCCAGGGCACTCAATTCCAATTCTTTGTGGCAGACGGATGTCACACACTATGCTCCTTTTGGAAAACAAGTATATTTTTGTGTCAATTGACACACTCTCACATGCCTGTTGGGCTTCCGCTCATACAGGAGAGAAGTCTAAACATGCTCAGTCTCATTTTCTCCAGTGCTTTGCTACGTTGGGATTGCCCCAAAGAATTAAAACTGATAATGGGCCATGTTTTGTGAGTAAAATTTACAAGATTTCTTTTCACTTTGGGGAATTCAACACAATACAGGAATTCCCTACAATCCCCAAGGTCAAGCCATTGTAAAACACAACCATCGAAACCTAAAAATTCTATTACAAACACAAAAAAAAGGGATTAAGCCCCCGCCAACAGTTGGGTATGGCCTTATTCACTATTAATGTTCTTAATTTAAAAAAAAAAAAAAAAAAAAAAAAAACAGTTGGAATCCCGGTTTCAGAAGCATTGGGGACGACAGGAGCCGAGACCTGAGGTACATGTAAGGAGGAAGGACCCCATTCCTGGGCAATGGAAAGGCCCATATCCATTGCTAACCATGGGTCGAGGCTTTGGCTGTGTCTACCCTACAGGAGATTCAAACCTCATATGGGTGCCTGCAAAAATCCTTAATTGGGTGGGCCAGGATCTGACTAACTAGCATGCCGTCTGAGGTGAAAGACCCAGTTCATTGGCTTCATTGCCAGTCAGCCTCTTTGACAACTGGCTGATTAGCTAAAAGATACATGGTCTCAGAAGTTACTGGGGCACGGCCTGACTTGTTTTAAAAGTCTGAAGGATACTTCCGCACTGCTGAGGAGTTCATGATCAGTGCATGACCATCCTTAAGATACACCCTCAAGGGGGAGGGGGATTTCCAGATGCCTTTATAATCTCTGTAACACCCTCAATAAATGTGTCCCTGCTTGACTAGTCTCCCCGTTGCACCTGAGTGTTCCTGGTACTGGGGGTGGCATGGGCTGGTGCATGGTGCACTTACTCATCCCCAATCATCACTGTGCGGGGGTCTCTGGTTTGAAGCCCCTGCAGTATACAACACTGACTCTTACTCTTCAACTCGTCCTAGGAGCCTTTAATATAATTTCGCTCCAAACATTATGTCACTTGTAAGTTCCCTTTACCCCAATAGACAACACAACACCCATGCACATATAGGTAGCACTAACTGAACTCAGTGGGATAAAAACATAAATAAATAAACAACGTTTTTACTTACATTTTAAAAATGATGGAAAATAATAACAGTAATGATATGTAACATATTTGTAGGTATTGCATACAGTATAAAATAACTGACTCCAAAATCACTCTTTATTAAAATTAATTTGTACCAATAAACATTTTCTAGAGGATAGTTATTTACAGAGGAAAAATAAATTATTAATAATAGAGCTCAGTGTCTTAATATCAAATATCACAGAACATTCTTTTCTATTGCTTTGGATGAACAGATATTTGATATTCTTATTGAGATAAGAAAATTGGAATTTTCATCATCAAAATTAAATAAGCAAATCAACCACAGAGAGTTAACAGGAATTGTGTGTGTGTGTGTGTGTGTGTGTGTGTGTGTGTGTGTGTGTATTCATTTGCTTTGGGTTTGTTAAATTTCAAATGTGTTGAAATTTTGGTTCTTTATGTGTGTTATTATTTAAGAAGCAACACATCATTTACACTTAGAGTAACTAACTATATAATTTGTCAAATAAGTCGTGTGTGTGTGTGTGTGTGTGTTTATGCATGCATGTAATCTGTAACGGTGTTTTTATTCATTTGGAGAATATGTTACAGCCAGTATATTTTCGAATTTCAGCATCTGTGGTTAAAAGGACTCAGGTGTCTACTTCTCTCCATTTGTGCTCCAGGCAAGAGGGTTTTTCTCTTGTGATTATTTTGTCTTTCATATTTCTTTGTTCTTCTATAGACAGGATAAATTCACAAGAGAAGAAATAAAAATGTGTCAGGTCAATGTCTTCATTTGGTACTCATATTCTATTCTAAATCACTACTGATCCTGCCAACATAAGAAATGAGTTCATTGATTTACAATATGAATGGTCTCTGTCAATTGGTATAAACGCGGAAAGCAGAGAATCTTTCAGGATTTTGTAATAAAAAGTCTTGGGTACGAGATAAATGACCTACAAAAGATGAGGACGTCTGCTCTGTCTTCATTTCAGTGATGTCTACTCTGGGACCAGAGAGATGGTTTCTGCTCATGGAATATAAAACTTCAGGTTCAACAAAATTCCCAAAAAAGTTGAGGGCCTCAGAGAAATTAAAACTTTGGTAAAAATTCCTAAAAACACTCTATTTCTTTTTAACAACTCAAATTCAGTAAAGGGTTAAGAAATTTTAGTACAGTGTGCACATTTGTGGACATGCACACACACACACACACACAATTAAACTGTTTTGATTTACATTTAGGAAATTCTATCTCTTGTTACTCTTACATTTTATCATAAAAATCACAACGTGATTGTGACTCTCTATAGATTATTAGAGATATTCCAAATGTGTTCTTTCATGCATAAAGTTTAATGTCACACTATAATCAAGTCTAAGCTATCTTCCAAATCACAATACTTTAAAAAAAACTATTTTTGATAACATTTATCTGACAAGGTGATGCATCTTTTTGAAGTTTTGTCTTCCAACACACCACAATGGTCTGTCACTCATGTGACAAAGGGTTTTAGATGAATGGGATTTAAGGACAAAGGTCAAATGAAATGCACTGGCAAGTCTGGCATGACACAATCCATCAAATGAAAGAGCAAAACTTCGTTACTCTAAGCATTCATTTACAAATTGTCAAGTGTTCACTACTATCTAAACTTCTGCAGTGAACTTAAAGTAAATACTAATTTCAAATGTGGAACAGTATAATAACTCAGTTAAAATGAAATTGAATAAAAAGTCTTTCTGCCAAACAATTCTCTTCCTTAGATGGAAACTATGCAAAGTTGTATATTCAAATTTTTAATATATTTCATTATTTGATTTTACTTAGAATTAAAATTATTTATTTTCATGTTAGAAAAACGCTTTAAAAAGAAAATGCACATTAGTGGCATTGGATGTGGCTTCATTGCACATATCTTAAATTATTAATTTGGATTTGATGATCTCACATAGGAATGGGAGTTGGGGATTTGATGATCAAATCAAGGAACAAATAAATTTGGGTATTCTCAGGGGAAAGAGCTTATAGTCTGGTGAGAAAGAAAAGTGTTATGGATGGCTAACAGGCAATGTGATTGTAGTCAAATGACTTGTGCAATTGATTACAAAAGCAGGGATTAGAAAGTATATATTAAAACACTTTTAACTTTGCCAACTTTGAACTTCATGATTTGGAATTTATACTTTTACAAGCTTCTTTATTAATGATATTATAAATTGACATAAACCACCTAAGAAATAGCTATCACAGATTAACTATATGAACATGATTTCTTAAAACAAGATTTATAAAATTCATACTATTTACATCTCTGGGAATCAAGTAATTCCAATAAGAACTCATGTAAAATAATCAGTCAATAATAAACACTTGCAAAACCAAATCCATGGCATGTGGAAATTTCTTGATTTATTCTTGGGTTAGGCACTGTC
The DNA here is from genome assembly GCF_000622305.1 of Nannospalax galili. Taxonomy (NCBI): domain Eukaryota; kingdom Metazoa; phylum Chordata; class Mammalia; order Rodentia; family Spalacidae; genus Nannospalax; species Nannospalax galili. The sequence continues at coordinate 2,593,904 of NW_008342282.1, read as the reverse complement.
TGCTACATACACTCTGAATTTAAGGATCAAAAAGTATTAAATAGATATTGCCTATGCAAAGAAATATTAATTATTATGAAATCATTTCTGCTGTTTGTTAGAATAAGCTAATGATTTTGAATAACATAAATGAAATTGTTCATCTATACAGCAAAATATCTGCTTTAGTTGTAACTGAATTATGTAATGTTGGAGTCACTAGGTAAATACCTGATATATCCACCACATGGCTGTTATTTAAATATTCTACAGTTGAATTTGACAACATAGTTGGTTACTCTTGAGGCACAAATGACTTCAGTGGCACTGATTTTGAATAAAATGTGACTGATGACAGAGAACAGTGACATCACAACAGATTTTATCAAGGGAGAATAAGAATTTCCAAGTTCTAAAAAATAAATAAGAAAAAAATTAAATCATCTATGATGACAATTCAAAGTACTTCATGCCAAAAATCAGACTGTTTGCTGTTTGTTCTTTCCAAAAATATGCCAACTTGTATATATGATATTTTGAAATAAAAGTATCAGAGACTATGTGAGATTAACTTTATAGAAATAACAGCTTTGAAACATAGTTAAATATAACAGTATATCATTATATCCAGTGTACAAACAGCACAAATGCATGCAGCCATGTAAATAAATGCTTATAATCATAAATTTTATATGTAGTTTGCTGCTAAAGTTATGATTGCAAGAACTTAATAGATTAATCAGAAGCATATATTTTGTTTTTGAAAATACTCCAAAAGTACTGTGAGAATTTAAAATATTTCTTTTTTGTGAACACTCCATGGGTCATTTACAATGCATTATTAATGAACCAGAGTGTAGTTTTAAAATATAGGTATTCTTTATCATTTCCTAAGATTTTGGCAAAAATATATAGAACACAAGTACAAAAATATTAGTAAGATTACCAAGTGCTGATTGTAATATAACAAGAAAATTAACCTTTACATTCTTCTTTTCCAAAAAGGAAAATATCAAGACTTTTGTGAGACTTAATGAGAACTTTAATTAAAATCTAAAATTTAATATTTGTGTTAGAAATTGAACACCATATCAAAGAGAAATCTCTCATGAGATTCTTAGAGTCACTGTTGATATTTCTCCTGAGATATAATTATAAATCTTCAGGTCTCTGTATGTTTATTTTCCTTCACATCAGACAAAACATCAGTCATGCAAATAGAAGATCTTAAAACATAAATAAGAAATTTTCCACCATATAATTTACAATGAGCAGATTGAACCTTGAAATAACTATAAAGATTCCTTTAAAAATATTGGTAAGAGAGAGAAAACGTCTCAATGTCAATTGCTTTGAAATGAATTCTTCTGTATGAAAAAAAAAAGTTGTGCTGTAAAGTATTCCTTGAGAAATGTTTATAACTCTATGAGAATGTAAATAGTTTCACAGTAATTGTTTTCCAGTTAGAATATTCTAACTTAATTGCAGCGCAGTCTCTTTAATTTCTTGTTCATTAATTTTTAACTAACTTCATAAAAGAATAAGAATAAAAAAATATGATTTATTTTAGAAAAAGTTACCTGGACTGCTGAAAAGAATGTATATTCCACAGCTGTTGGATGAAATATGCTATAAACATTTATTAAATCTACTTATTCTATGTTGTAATTTAAAAAAAAAAGTTAAAACCTCATTCAATTTTATGTCTTATAAGGGTTATACTGAGTTCAATATTGTATAACTGTATTAATTTAACTGTGAACCTCAAAATTTACAGCTAATTTTGAAAGAGAAGCATCTTTGCTCTGGAAATTGTTATTGAATATGTTAATGCTGTAATGAAATGCTTCTAATCATGTGGTTATTAAATAATTAAAAGAAAAAAAACTACAAAAAAATTGGTAAGAGTAATGTAATCTTTACTCTTCTTAATTTGTGAAAATTCCTTCAAGCTCATAATAGGTTATTTTAACCTCAGACATGAAACTCAACTACACTAGTCATTGTAGAATGTACTCAAGTTTATATAACAAAGATCACAATAATTGTGTATCAGTGGTTATATAGCAGAGACCAGCAATCAATTGTATGAGTTTATCAATTACTACTCATTTTTCAAAAGCTAGTTTTATGAATAGTTGATCTTACCCAGTTGTGAACCATGCCAGCTTCAAAAATGACTGGTCTGTCAAGATAAGCTTATTGGAAAAATAGAAGCATGAATGTTATTGGACTAACCAACCACTTTCTGATTGTATTTAAAACCTGCTTCACAAAATAGGACTCATACATTATTCTCTTATCTGGGCAAAAAAAAAAAAATGCAAAACTGGCTAGTCCATAAGTCTATAGAAGAACATGTTACTATTATTCTGCTAAACATACATAGTATTAAACTTTCCCCTAATGCTTTATCTTTATTCTCAGAGATACATCTCTCATCCCTCATAAGAAAGGCTTCTTTTTCAATAGCTGGGGATTAATACAAAGACCCACAACTACTAAAAGTGCAGAAAATAAGAAACTGTGAAGCACAGAATGGGATATTAATATCAAATCCTCTGCCACAATGCTCTGGGATCATAGAGAAAGATGGAACAGAAACATTTTAAAGTCAGAAGTAATGGACATCTGCAGCAAAACATTATTTGCTAGACGTGAAAGCATTTGCACACATGAACCGAAAGAGGCTGTGACAGCATGGACAATATCTACACAAATTCAAGTCAGTGAAAATCTCAGCACAGAGAGCAGAGAGGTTAGTGAATTTATACCCCTAGGTGAGGAGCTATTGGTACTTGATGACTGAAAGGGGAGTGAGAATCAGTTTTCCTCAGGGATGTGCCTCCTAAAAAGCTGTGCATGCTCCATAGATGGTCCTATAACCACGTAAATACAGGCAACGCTCAATAGACTTGGTGGGCTTAAAAAACAGAATGCATGAAGTTATGAGAGAAAAGAGCTGGGAGGAATAGAGGAAGAATTGGAGGAGAGAGAATGAGAAGTGATTTTGACCAAGATATATTATATTCATATATGAAATTCTCAGTGAAAAATATTGGTAGTCCAGCATAGTGGCAGATGCCTTTAATGCCAACAGTCAGGAGAAGAGGCAGGAAACCTCTGCGAGAATGAGAACAGTCTGGTCTAAAAGTGAGTTCCAGGCCAACTGTGGCTACAGAGAGACTCTTCTACACATGCAAAAATATCTTGATATGTTTTCTGTCAGGCATGATACTATGCACCCGTGGTCTCACGAAACTGAGGAAGAAGGACAGGGAGTTTGAGGTCCTTCTGAGATACATAGCAAATTAGAGGCCAGTTTGGACTACATAGCGAGACCCTGTTGCAAAAATTAGAACTTTTGCCTTCTTGGGATTTATGCATAGTTAATGGTTACTTGGGAAGGAAGAGACATTTGATTCAGTATTGTAACCAATGGTAACTTGCTCCTGTCACGTAGGCTCTTGAAAGTAACTCTAATCAAACCTCTCATTTGGGTCACATCCTCAAACCACAAAAAGTCAGGAAAGTGGAAGGGTGGCTTATTTGAATTGGAAGGGGATCGGCAGGATTAGGAGTAACACAAGGCAGACTATATGGATGGAATAGACCTCAATGAAATTAAACCATATACAACAAACTTTTCATTGTAAATGAAGAAAAACTGGCAACATTCTCATTAAAATCAGGAGCCAAACAAAACTATTCACTATCTACACTACTTTTCTATAAAGTGGTTGAAACTCTAGCAAGAGTTATAAGAGAAGAGAAGGAAAAGAAGGTATACTCTTTGGAAAAGAAGAACTCAAAAATCCTTATTTGCAGATAATATAATATTACACATGATATCCCAAAATTTCCACAAGAGAAAGTCTAAAAATAATCAACACGTTCAGGAAAGTCCAGGTTGCAAATTTAAGCTACAAAATATCAGTAGCCTTCCTATATACAATTAACAAGCAATCAGAAAAAGAATTCGAGAAAATATTTCCATTCATAATAGCATGAAAAATATATTAATAAAATAACTAGAGGTAAACCTAACCAAAGTCATAAAAGACCTATTTAATGAAACCTTTAAATCTTTGAAGAAAGAAATTGAGGAAGACACAAAGAGATGGAAATTCTTTCTGTGCTCATGGATCAATAGAATCGATATAGTGAAAATGACTATCCTGTCAAAAACATAATAAAATGCCAATTAAATCCCCATGACATTCTTATCAAAAAATAGAAGAATGCATCCTAAAATGCATATGGAAACGCAAAAGGCTCCAGATAGCCAAAATAATCCTCAGCAAAAAGAGCTATGCTTGGGAACTTGGCACATCAGACCTCAATCTAAACTACAGATCTATAATCACAAAAACAGGATGATATTGGCAAAAAAAAAACAGACTTGTAGATCAATGAAACAGAAAACCCAAACCTAAGTGCATGCAATTACACACACCTGATATTTGACAAAGGTGTCAAGAACATACACTAGGGGAAAGACAGCATCTTCAGCAAGCTGTTCTGGCAAAATTGGATGTCCACAAGTAGCAGAATAAAATTAGACCCATGCTAATCACCTTGCACAAAAGTGAACTTCAAATGGATCAAGACTGCAATATCAAGCCTGATATGTTGAAAACTGCTAGAAGAAACATAGGTAGTACCCAACAAGATATAAATGCAGGAAAGGACTTTCTAAATCCAACATTAGTTGCTCTGGAATTAAGGTCAACAACTGACATATGGAGCTTTATTAAACATAAAAGTATCTGTACAACAAGGAAACAACCTATCAAATGAAGAGGAAGTCTATAGAGTGGGAGAAAATCTTTACTAGCTAGTCATCTGACAAGGTTTATTATTCAGAATATAGAAAGAACTCAAACAGAATCAAGAAAACAAATGACCCAATTAAGTAATGGACTATATATCTCAACAGAGAGCTTTCAGAAGACATAACAATAGCTAAGAAATGCCTTAAAAATATTCAATGGCCTTAATGATTAGGAAAATGCAAATCAAAACCACTTTAAGGTTTCATCTAATCCCATTAAGAATTACTAAAATGAAAGGAACTAATGACACCAAATGCTGGTGTGGATGTGGGGAAAGGTGAAACCTCAGTCACTATTGGTGGGACTGAAAACTAAGGCACCCACTGTGGACATGAGTACAGAGAACACTTAAACATTTAAAAATACATCTATTATGTGATCCAGTCATATCATTCCTTGGCAGATACCCAATGGACTCATCCTACTATAGATATTTGTATATCCATGTTTATTGCTTCTCTTTTCACAATAGCTAAGAAATGAAAACAATCTAAATAACCCTCAGCTGATGAATGGATAATTAAAATGTGGTGCATTTCCATAATTGAGTTCTACTCAGCTGTAGAGAAAGAAAAAAATCATGAAATTTTCAGACAAATGGATGGAACTGGAAACTGTTATAGTAAGTGAAGCAACACAAACAGAAAAAAAGCAACATATGTTCTTATTCATTTGTCTATCTTAGATCCAAATCCCTAAATGTGAGTAAACACCCAATGTAACTGCAAGAACCATAAAAATAGAAGTGATCCATGAGAATAAAGGGGAAGTAGGAATGGGAAAGAGGGGGATAGTAAGAGCCAGATTTTACGGACCAGTTCTGAAATGCTGTAATAGTCTTCATTTGTTGTAAAATTAACTTCTTTAATAAGGAGTGTAAATTTGTTCATAAATTTTTGGATGAATACTTAGAATAAAGTAAGAAATTATGTTGCTTTAGGGATGTGAGAAAAGGGGTTTATTTTACCTTGTGAGTGAGAAGAGCTATATGAAGGAGTGAAAGTACAGATAAAGTTATTGGTTCAAAGTCCTTTTGAAAAATACATGTACAATAAATATATAGATGCATGTTTGTAACTGAAGGCTACGTAACAAAAATCACAGTGACAGACAGGAGAAACTTTCCTTCAAGTTGTCATTCAGGATAGTTCAAAAAATTACCAAAATAAGGGAGGCTATTGTTACAGCTGTTGATTGACACTTAGAACTTGAAGGTGAGACCCTGTTGCTGAAGACAGGCCACATTTCAGACACAATACTTAGAGTAACAAAGCTCAAACTGACCTGGAAGTCTCTTCCCTGAAGACAAGCACTCATGATATTAGAGAAGACTCACAAACTGCCAATGGAGTAAAACAATCAATGGCCCTACTCAGCTGTGAAGCCTAATACACAACTATCAATGGCCTAGCAGCAAATTATCATTATTGGTGCATTAGTAGCATTTTTATCTTGGTGGTAATCAGCAGCTGTCTAATTAAAATTAAGACCTGCTCAATGGATAGGAATTCACGTGTAGTACTGTGAACAATGCCAAGTAAACACTGCTGGAGAGAACAGAGATCCTAGAGAAAAACCCACTTTTGCCACATCCTTAGACAAATGTACTTGCTTGCTTTATTCTAAATATGCATCCTCATATTTATAGACAAGTGTGCCTTTCATACCTCATCAAATAAGCTTTGTTTTGCAACAGATGGAGAGTATTACAGAATTCCAGAACCAATCAAACACAGAGAATAAGTATCTGTAAGATGCTTAACCCTAAATAATACATCTTTGATGCAATCTCTACACTTAGGATACATGCATCTCTTAACTCTCATCAGAGAAGTTTCCTTAAGCTGCTGATGGTGATTAACACAGAAATCCACAATTTGCCAATGGGATGAAATAACAGACCACAGGGTAATTATCCTTTAATAGTACAACTATTTCACACCTCTGCCTCCCAAGGCTCAGGGATTATTGTGGAAGAGGAGGTGGGGAGATTGTAAGAACTAGAGGGGATGAATAACCATAGAAAATGGTTTTGGAGATGGTGGGTCATTTACTTATGTGAACTCAAAGCAATGGGAACATCATGCACAATTCCTGTGCAAGCTCAAACCAGACAAGATCCCAGCATTGACATGGGGAAGGGCAAGAAATCTCAACCCAATCTAAAGAATTTTTAATAATTGATGGATGCTGGGAGTGTCCTTCACTACATAGTGAAGGACATTGGGGGTAAAAATTGTATTCTATGGCAATTTTATATATATA
>NW_008342282.1:2584696-2586657 GCF_000622305.1 Nannospalax galili | reverse complement strand
AAATATTTAATAAAAATAAAACAAAATATCATAGGCAGTAGTAGGGCCTTATTTAAGTGAATGGACAAGGGTTCCAAAGATGAGATTTATTTGACAGGTGGGGCTTTGTACATGCCGGCTGGGCATTTCATGGTATCCCATCACTATATTTGATGTATACAAATGCACCTTAGAATGCAAATGGACACTGCTTGTGTTTACAAGCGTTGCTTGTCAATAGCATTCTGCCAACTGTCTCTATAGTTGACACACACTTAACTGGCAAGGATCTTCTCTGCTGGGACACTGTGGGGAGACTTGGCTCAATTTTTATTTATATTGGCATTTGAAGGTATTAGATTATTTATTACAAGCCTAGATTCAGTGTTTGGGAGGGGGATCATCTTGGCATAGCTTCTTTAATTGAGTTGGGGAGGTGGGAAATGTTTAGTGGATAGGAAGGGGTTTGTGAAACTGGAAACATTTACCATGCTGAAGCTCTTCCACAAAAAGAACAAGATGCCATTGGACTTTCTTGATGAGCTAGATAAAACCTTTGTGGAATTTGGGTACATGTACGAAAGGGGCTGTTGATGACCAACTACAACACCACTCCTGCATCCTATTTTGTGATACACAAGTTTGCAAAGCAAGGGCTATGCAGGCATAGTGAAGATTTTTAATGAACATATGATACTTGTCATGGAACAAATAGTCTGGACGTTCAGGACTACTTTGCATTTTGCCTGTTTCTATGGCCTGCCAGAGCTGTTGACTTTCTTACAGAGCCATTGTGATATTAATCCAAAGGATATTAACGTGCCACACCTCTGATCGAGGTTGCATGATGCCAACAGAAGGAACACAGTGATATTCTACTGAAGTACGTGCTGATGCACATATTCCAGACTTTCATGCAGACACTATGCCTCACTAAGCTGTTTATAACTGGAACAATCAAGTAGCTTCCAGCCTGCTTGAATACAAAGCAAGCATTAAAGGACTAAATGAGAACAAAATGATATTGCTTTTACTTGCTCTGAAACAAAATAAAGAGGATATATCACAACTTTTAGTTAATAAGGGAGCAGTTATACATACATTTGATTTTATAGGAAGGTCAACACTTTACTTTTGTATGATGTAAGGTCAGAGCTTACCATGCTTCTTCTTCAAAGAGGTATTAAAATATAATACGGATGGCTTTGGATGGATTGCTAAATGTTATGCTATTGAAAATAAAAGCATGATTAGGAAAATACTTATTGACTATGATGAAGGGGAATGTGAAAAGCAAACAGAAAAAACAAGAAGAGGGGTATTTGCTTAATGCCTACCACAAAAGAGAAAGAATATCTTCAAATTGAACCAATAAGAAAGAGCAGGCACAGAACATTTAAACTCAGGAAAAAGAAAGTTCTTTTCTCAAAGCTGAACATAGAAGTGATAAAACTCTTCAAATTGAACCAGTGGAAAAGGAAGACACACAACCTATAAAGTCAAATTAAGTTTGTTAGAGATTTCACGTATTAAAACCTTCATTTCTAAGAATTCAGATTTCAGATTCTTAATTTTGAGTTCCAAGTGACAGTTACTTATGAAGCAATATAATTTTCTCTTGAATTTTCAACTCTTCCTTGGCATATGGTCTGTGTTAAAAGAAAGTAAAAGGATTGAAAGGATGTCCCAGAATGAAGAACTATCTGCACCATGACACACAGCTGGTGGGGCCAGGCAGGGGCCAGGCTATGTGAAGCTAGGCTAATATCTTTTGAGATTGAAAGAATGTAATTTAAAATATCAGTGCAAATAATAATGCACAATATTTCTGTAGTTTTGTGTCAATGATTAAACTAGAATAATAAATATATGAAAATGTAAAAAGAAAAGCCAGGCATGGTAGCACATGCCTTTAATCCCAGCACTTGGGAGGCAGAGGCAGGTTGATCTTTGTGAGTTCAAGGCCAGTCTGGTCTACATAG
>NW_008342282.1:2577350-2583937 GCF_000622305.1 Nannospalax galili | reverse complement strand
ACTATACTCAAATATTCAAAATACTAAGAACTTAAAAGTTTATCTAAAAGAAGCTCAATAAACTAGACGAATCCTCTTAAGAAATAAAAAGTGATAGGAAAAAACAATGAATCTGCTGGGTGTGGTGGTGCACGCCTTTAATCCCAGGACTGGGTGGCGGGGGGGAGGGGGGCAGAGGCAGGAGGATCATAGTGAGTTCCAGGACAGCTGGGGCTAAAGGGAGACCCTGTCTTAAAAAAATAAAAAAGGTAAAAAGAAAAAGAAGATATTGCATATTGCATCATTTATACAAAGAATTACCTCTGACCAAGCCTGGGTTTTCTGGAAATTAGCAAGAGAGAAATTGATTTGCAGTTCCTTTCCATTGTGACATGCTACCACACATTTTTGACAAAGTGACTTGATGGAAGGCTCAGTTCTGTAGAGCTCCAAGTGTGTCTTGAAAATAAGAGAATGCCTGGAACACCCGCCTCCCAGAGTCAAGGGCAAAACACTGCTTTAGGATAGTAAGAATGATAGCGGATGGGCTTGTGTTTTCCTTTCTCATGGACAGGACCTCAGGGAAGAAATAGTTTGGTTAATAAGAGAAAAGAAAAACACCCTTTACTTTGAACTTTGCTTGATTTATGTTTTGCACACTGTATCCTTGATTGACCCTGCTCATGAGGTATAAAGAGCCACTCTTAGAATTAAACTCGCCTTTCTCCATCTGAGAGTTGGGTCCTTTGCCTTCATTCATTTCATCATCCGCAAGCAGACCTGAGTCTCTACAGTGACTCTTGGGAAAAATGATATGAGGTTATGATAAAAACTGATATCTTTGATCCCCAAATGTATGGATAAAATATCCATGTATAACCATGTAACTGAAATGTGGCATTTCTCATAATTAATAGTAAAGAAACTGGCTTGGAAAGTGTCTAGTATGAAATACAAGGCAGACAATAGTCATTCTTTGAACCAATGCAATTAAACACCTTCATTCTAGAAGGAAGTTGAAACATGTTTGAGTCTAAAATGAAAGCTTTTCTTAAAGTAGTTTAAGATTAATTTATAATTTATATGTAATATATATACATATATATATATTATTTAGGCTATACAAGAAAGTAAAATAAGCCTCACTAAACCACAGGAAATGTGAACTTAAATATATTGAATGGGGCCTTGCCAATAATTCTGATAATCTTACTTAATTCATATTACATGATTTGTCATTTTTGTATGTTATATTTGAAATTAGTGACTTGTGGGAAATTGCACCTTATTAAATATCATGAGAAAACAAAAGCATCATAGTGAAAATATTATTTGTATTTATTACTATTATAAGCAAGACAGAAGCATGCACATGTGTGTGTGGTATGTATGGTGTGTGTGGTGTGTGTGTTTGTGTCTGTGTATGTGCAGATGTGTGTGTCTATTATCCAAAGCGCTGCCTAAAGAACAGAAGAAAATATTTGTGTTTATATGTATACTATTCTACAATGTTCTTCAAAAAATTGAAATTCCACTGCTAAGAGTTGAGGGAGGGGATGTTAAATTTGATTAAGAGCTGTTGTATGAGATGTACAAAAGCTCGATAAATTTTTTTTTAATAGAAATTTCTCTTTGGACTAGAATAAATCAATTTGTGTCCTAATATACATTAATTTATATATTTTGATCAATCAAATAGTTGAGGAAAGTTATACCATCACTTTTAACAATACAGAATTTTATTTAATTTCTCAGCAGTTCCATATACTTATAGAATGAATTTTATTTTGCTCTTCATTCCTCTCATCATCATCCCTACCTTACTGGAACCCTTCTTATCAGCAAATGCCACTGGGACTTTATTGTCTTCTTTTTCTTCATGACTCAGGAGTTTCTTGACTAAATATGGGCAGGGAGTTATTTCCTGTGGCAAAGGCAATTTACCTCTGGCTATACCACAAGGAATGACACCTCCTAGTCCAACAAATGTTAATCACCAAAAGTCCCTGTGGTGGTTTGAATGAGAAATGTCCCCCATAGGCTCACATATTTGAGTACTTGTTTCTGTGCTGATGGCATTGTTGGGGAAGGTTATGAAAACTTTAGAAGATGGAAGCTTGCTGGAGGAATTTCATCAATGCTGGCAGGCTTTAAGAGTTTATTGCCTCACCCCATTTTCGGTTCACTCTTTCTATGCTTCCTGTGTGTGGATGATGTCCCAGCTAAACTCTGTTTGTCTGTCAGCCTCTCTTCCCTGCCAATTATAGACTCCTCCTATGGAACTTCAAGTCAAAAATAAACTCTTCCATTACAAGTTAACTTAGCCATGGTACTTTATTATCTTATGAACAAAAGTAACTACTACAGAATTTGGTCAGAGTGTGGTATTGCTGTGAAGAACACAGCCATGTTGATTTCTTCCCTGGAGTAAAGCCTTCATAGCATCAAAGGGTACTGTGCAAGGTCCCAAGAAAACCAATTAACAGTCTTAGCTAGCTGTAAAGCCTACTAATCACAATAATGACAGGCCTACTAATGTATCTCCATTGGTGTAGTTGTAACACTTTTATCTTGGAGGTAATCAACAACTGTCTAATTAGACTTTACTGTTACTCTACTGGAGGGAATTCACATATTATACTGTAAATGTAGGCAAGCACACATGATGACAGAGGTTATAGGCACTAGAGAAGAACTTACTATTGACATTATGCTAAACCATTGTAAATGTCTTACTATATTCTAAATACTTATTGAAAAGTAAGTTTATCATTCACTACTTATCAAAGAATCTTTTTACAACAGATGAAGATGATCACAAAGTTCTACAATTTATCAAAATGGAAATTCAGGCAACTTATGCTGTCTATCCTCAATTGATAAATCTATGATGGAGCCCCTATAGCTAAGCTCAGGGATTATCAAAAAGGGGGGGGGGCAGAAAAAACTATATGAGCATAAGGAACAGGCTCCTGCTACATAATGAATTCCAGACATGATGAGGCAGTTGTACACAGGGTATTTCATTAATATTCCTGACTAAATAAGAACTGTATAATGTAAATAGCAGTTGATGTTCCAAAGTGGAAGGGAGAAATTTCACAGGGTCCCACCTATAGATGAAGAGCTACAGGCAATCAATCAATTGTGATGCAGGGGGAATCATTTTCTTCTGGGAAAAGCTTCCTAATAGATTATATCATTAAGTCCCAAGTAATCAGTCCTAAACATACAGGATCACCACTAAGTGACACAGTGCAGTATCTATCAATATATCTATCATCTATCTATCAAATCTACATCTATTTCATCTATATCTGCATCTATATCTATCTGTGCTGGATAGCTTTGGTGTCAACTTGACACACCAGAGTTCAGGGAGCCTCAATTGGGGAATTGCCTCCATAGGACTGGCCTGTGTCTATGTCTGTGGGGCATCTTCTTGATTGTTGAGTGATGTGGAAGGGCCCAGCCCACTGTGGGTGGTGCCACACCTGGGCAGGTGGGTCTTTGTTGCATAAGAAAACAGGCTGAACAGGGGCCAGGGAGCAATCCAGTAAGCAGTGTTCTTCCATGGCTTGTGCTTCAGCTCCTGCCCCCAGATTCCTACCCCGCATTCCTAACTTGAGGCCCTGTATGAACTGAAACCCAGGAGATGTAAACCAAATAAACCCTTTCCTCCCCAAGTTGGTATTTGTTAGAGTATTTTGTCATAGCAAGGAAGAAACAAACTAGGAAAGAAATTGGTACCAGAGAGTGGGGCATTGCTGTGACAGACCTGACGTTGGAGGATTGTGGAAGTGTTTGGAACTTTGGGCTGGAAAACCCTTTGAGTGCTTAGAGTTTGCTGCTGTGGAGCTTGGAACAGTTCCACTGAAAGAGTTGTAAATGATGGAGGCCTGGCTTCTGAAGCTTCAAAGGGAAGCAAAGACTATTAGGGCTGTTTCATGTGATGTTTTGAATTGAGAATCTGTGGGTTCTGGTTGGCTGGGGCTGAAGAATCAGCTGTGATTAAGAAGAGACCAGAACCTGAAGTAAAACCTTTACTTTACTGGGACAATTGATGCTGGTTACCTGGGGCTGAAAAATCAGCTGTAAGTAACAAAAGACCAGCATCACTGTGGTGAAGTCTTTTGGGGCATATTTCCTCAGAGTCAGTGTACAGAGGGAACCTGAGCCTTCATCTCAAGCTGGAAACAGGGCTTGGTAATGTGAAAGAGTCTCCTGCATGGTTCCAGTGTTGAAAGGGGAAAGGGGTCACACAGAGCAGCTGAGTCTTGGCAGCCTGAGAGGCCAGGAAAGGCCATAGGTGAAAACGCACCCTCAATTTCAATGGAGACCCCAGCTTTTTGGAGATTACGGGACCATGGGACGACCACGAAGGGCAGCTACAGGTGTGGAATGGAGCTGGCCTGGGTCTTTGAAATAAGCTGTGTTTGCTGTGAACTGGGGAGTCAGAGAAGTGGAGCTTCCAGAACCCTTTGGAGCCCAGAAGAACATGAGTGAATCCCAGATATCCAGCCTTGAGCTACTTTGCTGGTCTTTGGATTTGCCTAGGTGTGCCTGCTTCTTCCCTTTGAAATAAGACAGCTTTTTTTGGATTTTACAGGAGTCCCCAGTTAAGAGACTTTTCAAAGAGACTATGGACTTTTAAGTGTTTGGATTTTTTAAGGACTTTGGGACTTTTAAGGTTGTACTCTATTACGTTGTGATATTATTATTAACATCATATCTTGGGGATAAGAATTGGAAAGGTTATGGTTTAATAGTGATGTGTTTATATGTCAAATTGACAAGGGGTCAATTGTGCTCGATAGCTTTAGCATAAACTTGAGACACCTGGGTTGAGGGAACCGCAACTGGGGAATTGCCTCTGTAAGACTGGACGGTGGCCATGTCTGTGGGGCATCTTCTTGATTGTTGAGTGATGTGGGACTTCCCAGCCCATTGTGGGTGGTGCCACCACTGGGCAGGTGGGACTGTGTGTGTAAGAAAGCAGGCTGAGCAGGGTCCAGGGAGGAAGCCAGTAAACAGTGTTCCCCCATGACCTGTGCTTCAGTTCCTGCATCCAGGTTCCTGCCCTGAGTTCCTACCTTAGAGTCCCTGATGAACTGAGACCCAGGAGATGTAAGCTAAGTAAACCCTTTCCTCTCCAAGTTGGTATTGGTTATTTTGTCACAGCCATGGAGAAACACACTAGGACAATCTCTATGTCCTGATCACAGTTCATCCTTGAGGGAAGCCAAGTCAGGAATTAAAGGCAGACACCTGGAGGCTTGAACTGAAACACAGACCATGCAGAAAATGTTGCTTACAGACTTGCAGTTCTGGTCTGCTCACTTTTCCCTTCCTTCCTTCCTTCCTTCCTTCCTTCCTTCCTTCCTTCCTTCCTTCCTTCCTTCCTTCCTTCCTCCTGTTCCTTCCTTCCTTCCTTCCTGTTATTTATTTTGATATTATGGGTATTAGTATTTTGCCTGCATGTATGTAAGTGAATCCATGTTATGTACTGCCCAAGGAGGCCAGAAAAGAGCATCAGACCCCTTGGAATTAGAGTTAGAGATGGTTGTTAGCTGCCATGTGGATTCTGGTAACTTAACATGAGTCTCTGTGGAGACTGACAGCATTCTTAACCAATGAGTCATCTCTCCAGCCCCTTAGCCTGTTTTCTCACAGAACTCAGGACCACCTCCACCTGCCCAGGGGTGGCACAACCCATAGTGGACTAAGTTCTGCTACATCATCCAAAAATCAAGTAAATGCATCACAGACATGCTCACTAGAAAATATGATATAGGAAATTTTCCAGTTGTGGTACACTCTTCCTAGGTGTGTCAAGTATGAAACTAATTTTGTATGTGTTTGTGTTTGTGTGTGAGTGTGTGTGTGTGTGTGTGTGTGTAAATAGATAGGTGGATATAAACATAAATATGGAATAGATATAGATACAGACAAATGTGTGCATGTGTAGCAACAGTAATTAAAAAAGAGGACAAGAAATTGAGAGGTAGTCAGGGGCCACAGAAGAAGCTGGATAGGGGAGGGGGAGAGATCAAATGCTGTGAACACAGTACTCATGTATGAAAAAACAATTTTTTAAATTACAAAAATCAGTAAGCCAATAGTTTAATGTTGGAGAAAAATTAAACACTGAAGGAAGAAGGAAATAATACAGAAGAAAATCAGTAACATAGGAAGCAAACAATAAGGAAAGCTGAATGTTGAAAAGATCACTAACAGTGATAGATGTCCTAAAGTGCTTAATAAAGACACAAAAAGAAAAAATATATGTTGATAACTAAGGAATAGTCATCACTATCTTTCATAGTAGCAGTAAAATACAATAGTACAATAATATAACACCTTTATTCCAATTATTGAAGTTAAAATAAATAGTGAAATTAATGAAAAAAAAACAAATTACTAAATTTAGACAGAACTAGAGAATCTACATAGCAACATAGCAATTTAAATCACTAAATTGTAACCCACCCTTTGCTCAAAATGTAATTTCAGGCATAGATATTTAATGTATAATAGCAAATACTTATAGAAGGAAAAGTATTGACTCATGGAAATTCTTTCATAAAACAGAAAAGGAGAAAAGTATT
>NW_008342282.1:2566775-2576874 GCF_000622305.1 Nannospalax galili | reverse complement strand
TGGAAATTCTTTCATAAAACAGAAAAGGAGAAAAGTATTCAAAATCCTTTACAATTTTGTGCATACCTTGAAGTTAAAACCTATAAAAATTGCATTAAAATAGAGGAAAATTAATGATAAGCACTCCTTATGAACACCGATACCAAAACAGTCTAAAATATTGTCAAATTGGGTCCAAAATATAGAAAATTGATTATAATCTTGTGCAATTTTTTTCTAGAGAGACAAGAGCAAAAACCTATTTATTTATTATAAAAAACAGACAATAGACCAAAGAAACTATAACACCAAGTCTAGCTTGGTTGGACAATGAATTTATTGGAGGTGCTTGCTTAGGGGAGGATGGGTAAGTCACAGGCAACTGCATCATGGAAAGGTCCAGCATAACCTGGGTAAAGACATAAAACTCTGTCCCTAGAGATTCTTCCTATGCTCTAGGTAGCTCCACTTAAGGGTTTTCTCTCCTCAGTGACTCTTCACTACTTAACCTTGTTAATCTTGTCATTTTCTGAGATTCCTGAGCCTTGTAAATTTAATTAACTTCTGGGCCTTTATGAGCATCCCTCTTTTCTCTATAGAAGAGAAAGTTTCATTTCAGAGAAAATAGTAATATAATAATGTGGAGCATATTGAAAAAAACATAATGACACACTACCATGTCTTATCTCTTAACATAAACAGCTATTGGAAGAAAAAAAGGAAAAACATATGAATTCACCTAATAGCTAAGTAATATTTTACCAAATTAATATCCATTCCTGTTTAAGTAAAACCATTCAAATACCGAAAATAGAATAAAATGTCTTCAAGATAAACCTATAAGTGGCCTTATACTGAGTGGTGAAGCATTGAACATAATGTCTCTAATATCATACAAACACATGGATGCTCACTGGTACTAATGTTATTCAATATTTTAATAGTTCCTGCTGACTTAATAAGGAGATATAAATTAACTAATCAGTCACTAATAAATGGAAAAAGTATGACTGTCACCATAGGAATGTCTACAAAATCCTATGGAAAATATAAAAATAGGAGCTGAAGATTTGACTCAGTGGATAAAGTGTGCCCACACACATGTGAAGACATTTACATGGGCCATGCATACACATACACATGTAAATGAATGAATAAAAATAAATAAAAATAAAAATAAACTGAAGTGAATCTACCAAGGTTCAGGAGACAAGTCTGGGAAAAGACTCAGCTGAAACTCATAACCCAGCAAAAATGTGAAAAACAATAAAATTCCAATACACTCACATGAAGATTAAGAATTAATCTAAGGAAAATATTTTTAACATCTCAATTTATAGCAACAAAATAGGGATTGAGAATTTAATCAGAGATATGAAAGCTTATGGATAGAAAAGATCAAAACTATATTAGCAATCTGCAATGCAATATAAATACTTTACATAGAAATGTTCAAGCTGACTCAAATTTAAGCAGATATTCAATATGAAGAGGAAGTTGAGCTCTTGATATAAGGAAATATTTGCCTGATTAGCATCAACTACAAGAAGAAAAACTGATAAACTGATTTCTGAAAATATTGCAAGCTTTAGTTTCTCAAAACCAGCTTTAAATTAAGAACGAAATATTCAACATATGAGGCAAAGAAATATTCCCAGTAGCAGATCTGATAAATAACCTGTATCCAAAATTAAAATAAATCCTAAATTTAAAGTCTTAGAAATGTAAATAATCTATTAAAATAATTAACAAAAACTTGAGCAAAAGCATCACATGAAATTGTGCTCAAAATAATTCAGTAAATTAATGAAAATTTAATCCTTAATAATGCCTACTATAATGTCAAAACTCAAAAAGATCGGCCATAGCACTGATTATAAAATATGGAACAATAGAAATTTTAATCAGTTTTATATGGTAATATGAAATAGTACAGTCATATTTGGGACTTATTCATCATTTTATGTAAAATTAAACATGTATCTACTTTGTAACAGAGTACTGTATTCCTGATAACTTGCTCATGAAGTATGAAAACAAATATTCACAGCAATGTATAGATATCTATACCTATTTCATTTATAATAGCGAGTCATTTAAAAGAACTAAAATGTCTTTCTATTGAAAAGCAGATTGAGTGTGATATTGACACGTTGGGATAGTTTTCAGCAAGAAAGGAATCAGTGAGATGCACATATACACATGGTGAATCTCTACCACAGTGTCATTGTATAAAACATAAAATGGGAGAGTAGAAGGCAAAATCCAAAGACGAAATGATAAACTTTTACATAAACATGAAAACCACAGAAATTAATCCACTGCATTCTAACGAATAATGGTTATTTATGGGTGTGAGATTGAAAAGAAATCATCACACAGACTTCTATTTTATATTTATAGAAATATTCTTTATTTTTAGAGTGCTAGATATATTAATACATACATATATATATTACTTTTCCAACACCATTAGATATGCATTAAGATATATTTAATATTTTATAACTTTTCCCTCCAGAGGAAAAAAAAATGGCCCATTAGCAGAGCTTTGAACTTTAAACTGCTGTTGAGCCAACCTGGATTAAATCCAAAGTTCACAAATCTTGTTGATATGCCTGCAAACCTCAAAAGGTAAATTAGAGTTATTTCCATGTTCCAGACTCTGTGACTTGAATGTGATGAAACATCTTTACTAAAATTATCATTATCATTGACTTACATTTTAGTTGGTGATTGGGTCAGAAGGATCACACCCTCTCATACAGAAATTTCGGGGATATTCCCTCAGGCCTGCTGCTACGGACACACTCAGCCAAACTCCCTTCCACAGAATGTAGTCCTTTTCAGACAAGTCAAAGTACCTTGGCCTTTGACATCTCAAACTCTTTAATCATGATAAAATACATATCTGTTCTCAAATTACTGCCACTGATATTCTGTTACAGTGACACAAAACAGAAAAAGAATATAATTGTCTTTTAGTTTCTAATTTTAGCAAAGACTAGAGAAAGGAATTACTGAGCCACACAGTAACACAAGCTTTAATCCCAGCATTTAGGAGAAAGAAGCAGGTGGATCTCTGAGAGATCAAGGCCAACCTGAACTACATAGCAAGTTATAGGTCAGCGACGGCTACAGAAAGACCTTGTCTCAAAAAACAAATTAAAAGAAAAAATGAAAGTAAAGAATGAACAGAAGTTATCAGAGGACATAAATAATATTGCTGCTCATTATTTGTGAGTTTCATGAATGATGACAAGAATTTCATTTTCCTCAAAAAGTATACCAAAAGAAAAATTCAGCCCAGAGAGAGAAATTCACATGAGACTAGAAGATGAACATTTGCTAATATCCTTGTAAGCACTGAACATTTTGGGCAAACACTTCGGTTAGTCTCATCTCTGGAGATCTGAACTTAGAAGACTTTTTCATATTTAACATGTCATTCTCCTTATGTATTCTGCAGTTCCTCAGTATTCCCTCATACTTCTGTGAAAGGGGCTACCTAGGGATAAATAAATGTAGAAACAGAAACATTAACGCATTTTGTGACTCCACAAAGTTCTAAGCATAATTCATGCAGGAGAAAAAGAACTGAGCCTTATGCTTATGCAAAGGTAGATCATGTGTCCCTTAAGCCTGAAGTAAAAAAGTATAGACAGATTGTTACATTTTTTAGAAATATATCAAGTAAACTTTGGCAGGACTTGCAATATGAAAAGGAATATTCTTGTTAAATGTCAAAACATATAAGTATTCATAGCTCAGATAGTATTCCCTACATTTTTATTCATTCACTACCTACTTTATAACTTTGGAGTAGGGAACTTGGTGATGTTCGTCCCTCTGACCATGACATTCACATAGTATGAAAAGATGAAATTTGGTTCAAGTATAAACACTTCCAAGAAAGGCCTATTATTTCTAAGTGACTTGTAAACCTCAACTTCACAAATCTTTCTTGTTGGTAATTTCAAAAATATAAATTATTACATAAAATGAAGGAAAAATCCATATGAATTTCTCAAAGCTAAGTTTTACTATATAGTACAGAGGTTTAAAAAGTCATGTGAGGGCCCACAAATCTCTACTGCCTTAGAAATTATAATGAGGGCTAGAGAGATGGCTCAGTGTTTAAGAGCACCAGTTGCTCTTCCAGAGGACCCTGTTTCAGTTCCCAGCACCCACATAACAGCTAACTACCTTCTGCAATAACTCCTGTTCCAGAGGAGTCAATGCCATCTTTTGACCTCTATGGGCATTGCTCAACACAGATGCACTTATCTACATGCAGACAATACACATTTAAAAAAAAAATAAATAAAATATTTTTTTAAAAAAGAAATTATCATGAACTGAAAAGAGTCAGAGTTGGCAAAAATAACAAAAATATGCTGACTAAAAGTTTGTGGCCTTTGATGGAGACAAGTCCACTCTACAAAAGGGACAGTCAGGGCTGGCACCAGAGGACTGTTGTCATTCATCTAAAGCACTTCTAAAACATCCAAGTGTTTGTAACACTGTGGACAGCAGCAGGAAGTCTGCTCTCATGCATATCCACACACTTCAAAATTGTCCTCCTGAATTTGCAGCTTTTAGATCATTGGTGAAAAAGACATACACTCTTGAAAGTGTGAAGTGGTCCATATATTAACCATAAAAGTGTTGATATCTCTTAGACTAAAATATAATAATAATTGCAAAGGTGCAAAATAAATGCAAAAATGAGAAATTTGGGATACAATACAAAGAAAAAGTCTCTTGATTTTTTCTGACATATTTTATAAAAAGAAAGGTTTTCTGAATTGGGTATTAAATTTATGAAGTTATAAGTTATGAAATCATTAAGCTTTTGATAATCTGGCAATGTGAATATGATGTGGTGAGAGAAGCCTTTCTTAACTAGGGGTGATAAGGGTTGGGAGTGTACATCAGTGACCATGTGTCCAGAGTTTGCTACTCACCTTAAGACGAACAAGAAGAGAATATATTATGACTCCCGAAGATCAGGAGACATGTTCTTTACAATAATGGGAAAGTAGAAGGCAATGGTCATATTGTCTTTTAAAGTAAAAGAGTTTAGAAGAGTGAAAAATATTTTTTGAAACAAATGGAGACTTGTTTGATGCTCCTTCTCTGATAATGAAAGGAGTATTGAGACAGGGTATTAAAAAATGGGACAGCAAACTCAGCTGTCCTATTGAAGAGCATATGCTAATTAAATCAGGTGTCCAAAAGCTGACATAATAATTGCTGTGAGAATTTTGCAATGTTTTACAGAGCATTGTGTTAGCAGAAAATGCAACACAATGTTAGTGAACATGTGTGAGGACTTGGCTTCCACTGACAGCACAAGAAGAAGCAAACAGAACAAATTGTTCTGGTTGAGACTTGAGCAATGCCATGTCTAAGTGAAAGCAAGCACACAGCCTTGGTTAGCAACTCAGAATCACTCACTCTGCTGCATCCTCGGTGTCTTAATTTAACTGCAGTTGAAAATAAAACTGTCACAGTGAAGCATATGTCTTTAGGTCAGAAACTGTAGAACTAAATCATGTGAACTTATTGGACTATTTGGGTCACCACAAAGGGTTGAGCAGTATTCCTAAAAAGATGTGTCTTGAGTAACACACCCTGGAATTTGTGGATGTGAGCATATTTGAGAATAGATGTAATAAAGTTAAGAATCTTGAGATTACATCATCCCAGATTTATAATAGGCCATAAATCAAATAACTGCTACCCTTATAAGAAAAGGAGTGGACCATTACTGACATGCGAATACAAAAGAGAGCCAGAGTCAGAAAGGATGGTCTTGGGAAGACAGAGACAGAGAGTGATATATCCATAAGCCTAGGAACACAGTGCTGACTGTAACTCAAAGAAGGTAGTATGAGGCATGAGGTAGGTTTCTCTTCAGAACTTCCAGGAGAAACTAATCCTAATCTTTCCTCAAGTATAGATTTCTGGGCTTGAGGTTTGTCAGCAAAGACATTTCTGTAGCTTTAAGTCAACAAGTTTGTGGTCATTCATTACGCCAGTGCTTAAAAAAAATCAAACAGTTGCTGTTTTTTACCCACAATAATGGCCTTTTTTATGATGAGATAGACTGAAGCCAAAGTGCTGATGGAGCATTCCCTCACCATTGCTGCCTGGATCTACCACTATCACAGATGCAGCAGTAATAGATGTGGTCTCTCCATCTACAGTATTCCAGATTATAATGCTAAAGTTCTAAATCATTCTGCTAATGCTAGCCTGTGGCTCTGGAAATTAATCTTCACAATGAATTTTACTTTTTAGATCATTTTCAGTTGTGACAAGAGTGTACAGTTCATTGCTGATGTCACTTAGCCATGCACTGGTAGGACCTTAGAAAATCTTCTATGATCCAGCTTTACAGTTAAGGCACTGCTATGATCTCCTTACTATCACCCCAAATATTTATGACTCTGTCTCCATCACATGAAGAAGAGATATATGTGCCTAAAACCTGACTGTGGTTATTGTGGTATTTGCCTAAAACCTGATTGTGGTAATTGTTAATTTGGTTCCTGACTGTGGTTATTCCAGACAGAACTCATCCATCATTCTCAATAGCGATCACAGACTGAAAGAGACATTACTTGCTGACTCTGATATTGTGTCTTCACGAAGGTACATCATAGGTCTCTATTCATTCTACAAAATTATCTATCTCTTTTTATACTGATTCTTCTGGATTAAATTTTTTACATATGGATATGGAGAGTATGACTGAGGAAAACATGGTCATCACCACTCCTGAAATGATGATTCCAAATTCATGGAACTCAACCACCCATCATTCTTAGAAGGCACTTGTGGTTATAGGATCAGAAGAACATAAAATGCCTTTTTTTTCAGAGCCATTCCTATAGTCATCTTCAAAAGGGAAAATACAGCAAGGAAGCTCCCTCAGCTGATGCAGTGCCTTAACCATAACTGACTGCTGGCCCTGCTGTGCTCCTTCAGGATCTCTGACCTCAATCTGATTGACATTTCTCTAACTTCACAGAAATGGGCATCTAAAAGTACAATTCCCAAACCTCACCACCAAATATCTGTCATCACTTACAGATTTTTTTTCCCTTCCCTCATGACTGCACACCAACATTACAAGGCAGAATTTTAAATTGGCTTTTTCAACTTTCCCTTCATTTCATTAGCTTTCTTATTGGGTGGAATAGTATCTGTACCTGGCTTCTAAACAAATGGATATGACCAAATGATGGGAAGTTTCCAATGATTCGGCTGTATACATATGATGAGCTATCACCCATAAGACTATGTTACTACATGGAGCTATATCAATATATTGAATTCCTTTTCTGACAGTGGCAAGGTGAGAAGGCTTATAAGGCTCTTCCCAAGCCAACAGCTACCTGGGAAAGAAGAACCTCAACTTTATATCCATGAAGAAATGAATTCTGAAGACACAGCAAAAGTCTTAAAAGTGAATCTGTAACTACCAAGACCTAGACAGCAACTGATATCCAAGCTATTGAGACCCTGAAGTAGTAAATGTAGATAAGATGGGCTGATATAGGACATCCAGAAAAAAATGTTTTCATATCTTAAATAAGTGTTGTGCATAAAACTATTATAGTATGACTTAATGCATTAAATGCTATCCAATACAGTGGCAAATCTACCTGGCTACTGGAACATATAAAGGATATGTTGGACTCTTTTTCCTTTAATATACCTTAAAAACAAAAATAAGACTAAATTACTCATTCTTAACTGAGAGCCCTAAATATTATCAACAGAAATTAAGACAGTATTGGAAGTTCTATAATTCTAAGATATATTTGAGACTATTAAATGTTCCCCAATAGTCCATGCTTCAAAGATGTGGTCTCCACTTGGCAACATTTGGAGATGGTGAGCCATTGATAACTAGGACTTCCTGGGCAGTCCTTAGCCACTGGGAACACGAAGAGAATATTGGAGCCTTGCCTCTTTCATTTTCATTAATTCTTGCCATCAAATAAATGTATTATTCAACTAAATAACCCCTGTCATAATATGCTTCCTTGCTTCAGGTCCCACAAGCAATTTGTCTTCCTAATAGTCAGCTGAAATGCCTAAAAGTGTAAGTAAAACTAGGACTTTAATATGTTATTTATATCAGGTTTATTTTCACAAGAAAATAAAAGCTGATAAACACCACTTGTGACCTTTACTGTAATATATTTAGTTGAGAACTTTATGTGTACAGTGTGAATACATGGATTGTTACTTCTTGTGTGGAATACAGGGCTTAAATTATCTCCTTTCCTAAAACAATGATATCCACAATAATAGCTGTTATAAGTGAACTCTAACTGCAATTACTTAAGGAAACACTACTTACAGATCATGTAGCCTTTGGAAAATGAAGAAGCTATCTTCTAAATTAGGTCATCTTTCATTCCTCAAGTAATGGGAGTTGGGGGTCTTGCTTATTATAAACGCACATCTTGTGGATAGTTTTCCATATAATGGAAGTCATTCACATGGAAAAGGTGCTATAAAATGTGCCCAAAATTTTATCTATAGTGACAAAAGTCTCTAGGCATTCTTCTCAAACTAGGTTCACTAATCAGAAAAGCCAAAGACGACAGAATTGCCTTAGGATTGCTATTGGAGGACCCAGTGAAATCTTCACAATTACTAATGCATCATTCTCTAACTTGATTAATGTTTTGCCAAGTTTAAAAGTCAATGTAGAAATGTCAATTAGGAGGAGATAGTCATCTGGTATTGAAATTTAGAACTTTATGGTCTATAGGCTTTGGGGACCACTTGAAGTGGGATAGTTATTGGCACAGTCAAGGCAAAGAATGGAGACTGAGTCCAATATGCTGCTTGCAATCCCACTGATATAGCCTTAATTACATGTTCATGGAGATAATCCAATGGATTTCTCCTCAGTGTGTCACTCAGATTAATCAAAATATCTGACAAGGTTTGGTATACTGTTGAAAACATTTTTATAGACCCTGAATATCATGGAAAGATGAGGTGGATTTGGTTAGAAAACACACTATATAGGTACTAACAAAAGTGGATCTTTGTTTCACATTATCTTCTCAAGGTTATATGCACATCAGTCATGGAGTATAGTGACAGAAATTCATTTCAGAGAAGACAACAGACATTCTTCTTTTCCATGAAAAGATATTTCTCTTTACCATTCACCTTTTAGTATGAGTACAGGAAAAGAGTACACTCTAGCCTCATTGTCTCTTGGACTAGAGGGTGAGAGAAGCAATGGAAATGTGATGAACATGATGAGATGTCATCAATTCTCTCATCTCCTTGTACATCTTCTCAGGACAAGCTTAAAATATAGATGGATCCAGTGTATGGACCTATACTGAAGGACATTTTGGGACACAAATCAGACTCTATATGTCACATTGTGACCTATGAGTACATTAAATTGTTGAGGAGCAATGGGGAGAAGGTACAGAGAGGAGAAGGGATCTGAATACCATAAAATGATATTATTGTATGAAAATCACAAAAATTCAATAAAAAACTACAAAACATACTATGACAGGTTGTGATCTTGAACATTTGGAAAAATCTTAAAACTTTCATTCTTTTTATATTGATATATTTTAATCTTGAAAATTTCATACATATATCTAATGAAATATGATTATTTAACCACTACTTACCCCCTCCAACTCCAACTTCCCTGATGTATGCATCACAGTCCCTACAAACTTGGTATCTTATGTATTTATTTATTTTTTATAACCCGCTAAGTCCAATTAATTCTGGTGTTTTGTGCATGGGTGTGGGGTCATCCACTGGAGCACGGACAACTTACCTCATAAATGAATCAATCTTTCCCCCTAGCAGTGATTACTGCCAGTAGCTCTTCAGTAGGATATAGTTGAATTTGTCTGACTTTATCTTATACAGGTATTATAACAAAATTTCTTATATGTTTCTACAAAATTTAAGAAAAAACTTATATTAGGGAAGAATATTCAATTATCTTACTTTCAACATAAGCTAATTTTACTAAATCAATGGAAAAATATGACATTTATATTTATATACTAATATTAATTAAAATAACATTTTTGCAATTGTATAC
>NW_008342282.1:2554130-2566720 GCF_000622305.1 Nannospalax galili | reverse complement strand
TTTTGCAATTGTATACTTTAAGATAGTTTTCCTTGGTGACATAATTATTTAAATGTACAACTTCAACTTTTTGTCATTTCTTCAATTATTTTATTTCAAAGGTCAATCATTTAGAAGTAAAAAAAGAAGTGGAAACAGTTTATAACATCTTAGACAACATAGACTAGCAAAGAAAAAGCCCAATGCCAGGAATGCAATCCTTCTTTTGAAAGTATTGAACAAGAATCCCTTAGATTTTAAAACAATATTGGCCATTGACACTGTTCTTAGTTACCCACCAGGTCTTGATGATAGAACACTATTGCTGAAGACACTACATACATGTGTGTTAGAGCAAACAAGGAGAAAGCAAGCTGATATTGACTTCAAGGTGTCATCTCTACTTGCTAACTTTCATAGTGTTAGAATATGCTATGTATGCTACCTGAAGAGAAAAGCAATCATCAGCTTTGCCTAACTGTGAATGTGATGAGCTACAAAATAACTGGCTGGGCAAGATACACCCACTAGCAAAATACTAGCACAGATGTTATAGGAATAACCAACCACTTTTCAAATGGTTTTTATGGTCTATCCTCACAAGATATTTCTAACACATATCAGACTTAGGAACCTGTAATTAGACAGGTCACAGGACATACAGGAGATCCTACTAGCATTATTCTGCTAAATATATGTAGTAATATATCGACTCCTAATAACATTATTATACGCCTAGATTAATTCATCTCTCAGCTCTCACCAGAAAAACTTATGCAGCGGATGGTGATTAACATAGAGAACCACAACTGATCGATGCACAGAGAATAAGAACTGAAGAGAGCTTAGTCTGGAAAAGTATACCTGCATAAAACCACCTCCACTCAAGGTTCAGGGATCATTGTAGAAGAAGGGAAGGAAAGATTGTAAGAGCCAGAGGTAGTGGATGACCTCAAGGAAATGGAGTTTTCCAGGCCACTGAGAAGTTACTAATATGAACTCACAGCAATGATGACAGCATGGACAAATCCCATGTAAACTAAAGCCAGAGAAAATACCAGTACAGAAGTGGAGAAGAGGTTTTAAAGTCCCAGCCCTCCCTGAGGAACTATTGATAACTGATACTTGCTGGAAGGTGTCAGTTTTCTTTCAAGGTGTGATACTGTACAGGTTAATAAGACTCTAGTGGATGGACCCACATCAAAGGGCATTTGGGGACATAAATTTGACTTGGTAACCTTTAATATAAAAAAGTACATGAAATAAAAAAGGGGTCTTAAATGAGGATACAAATAGTGGATGGGGTCTAAATGAAATTAAAATATTTCAAAAAACTCATTAGATAATAAAAAATACCCCCAACAAACTCATTCTCCTAATATTATGATTTAGGACAATTTTTTAGAACAATTGTTTCCTGGATAAATGAAGATATGCCAAGAGGATAGAAACTACACGATTTTATGATTTAGATGTTTCCTACTATATATGGTCTGTCAGTGTATTCTTATCTACCCCTTTAATTTCATCAGCTTTATAATGGTCTGGTATACAACTGTATTGTATTATATTAATTATATTTTGGATATATAGATGGTCTCCAAATATAGTTCTAATAGTATAGGCTGAAATGAACAATACTGAAATGAACATCTTTATTTTTTATAATCTCCAGGGTAGTTTTATAAATTTAGAAATATGGAGTCAACACAGATTTTAATGGAAATTACTCTAGCAATGTTTTTTTCTAACCCATTCACATATTTGTACCCAAGATATAATAAAGAAAATATTATAGTATAACATTGCTGTGTACTTAATTATTATATATTATTATGACATATTTATGATGGAATATTCATAATTAGACATAATAATACATTTATTATCATGCTGAAATAAATGTCATGGAAATGCACCCAAACGAGGTCATTTAATACAATGTATCTGTAGAATTAGAATTATTTAGAGTCCTCACCTATCGTAGAGTAGATTTTAGGTTTATTTTGAACCTCTGCAATTAGTTATTTTTTAAATTAATAACAGAATAAAAACAATAAATTAAGTTTAATGATGTGAAAAAAATAGTCACAGTAAAACTATGGGTAAGTTGATATAAATGTATTATATTATTAGCTAATTGATTTTTACCAATTTGTCCTTCAAATTAATTCCTCTCTAATTCACTTATGATTAAATGTTGCTAAAGAGCATATTTTTATATAAATTAAAACAAAATTGAAGCCCATAATATACTCCATAGGGCATATCAACATAATTATAAAATTATGTTTCTTTTTACAGAAAAATATTCTGTGATTCACAATTATGGTTGACATGGCCCTATTCTTTCCTTAAAACAGAAGGTAAAAAACACTTTTTTTCTGATGATCTACAGTCAGTCTGGCCTCTGTGGAAAGCTTTATAATTGTTATATGGAGATGTCAATTAAATCGAATTTACTTCATAAACTAATATCATCAAAGATTCAAGGAACTCTGCATTGTGGTCCTCCAAAGATACAATAAGATATTATTCTTGCTTCTTTCAAGAACTTCTAGTTTTCTAAATTAGTTTTTCTTCTTTTATTTAAAATATATTTCATTGAAATTTTGTGTATTTCATACACAACATTGTAGTCCTCTTTATACCCCCTTCCCCATCAGATCCCTCCCATAGCCCTCGCCACTGGATTTAATGCATTATGTCTTTCATGTTAAGGCCCATGGAATCAAGTTAATGTCCCCTGACATTCCTCTGTGCAAGTTCATCCACTGGGGTGTAGTCACCCTACCTATAATCAGTCCCTTAAATAAGATCAGATCTTCCTCACCCAGTAGTAACTAGTTGCTCAATAGCACCTTGGCTACAATTGAGACCTGCTTCCCATTTCCATAATTCTATGCTAGGTTTTTGTCTGCTTGAGTTTGCATGGGTCTTGTGCATATGTCACCATTCATATGTAAGTTCATATGAGCAAGGCCCCAGGACGTTATAAGTCTCAATTTCCATATAGTCATGCATCTCCTCCCCTGTTACTTACAATCAATTTGCCACCTCTTCAATAGTTCCTAAGCCCTCAGTTCATTGCCTCTGTTGTATGAGGGAGATTCAATGATGAGAGTTGAGAGACAGGGAGAGAGAGAGAGAGAAATGGTAAATAATTCCTGACTAGTGTTAGAAAAAAAAAAAAAAACAGAGGAAATCTGATTAATACAAAAACCTACTGAAAAATTACACATAAAATATCTCTACATGAGTCTATGTCTATAGTTGAAGGTTATATAACAAGAAACAGTGCCAGACAGGGGAAACCTCCTTTTGAGTTGTTGCCCAGGGTAGTCCAAGAGACTCCCAAAATTACACTGGTTATTGCCACAGCCCTTGATTGTTTTCAAGAACTTGAAGTTAAGACTCTATTTCTGAAGACAAGACATATTTTGAACATAGGACTTGGAGGAATCGAACTGAAACTAACCTGGGAAGCCACCTCTTTGAAAGTTAGCTCTCATAGTTTTAGAGACCATTTTGCAAGCTGCTAAAATAAAACATTAATCGAATGTTCAACCCAGCTTTAGGACCTAATAACCACAACAATGACCAGCACAGAAAACTCTATTGGGGCAATAGTGGCACTTTTACCTTGGGGGTAATCAACAGCTTCCTAACTGAACCTAAAACCCACTTGATGGGAGAGAACTCCATGTGGTACTATAAACATAGCCAAATACACATGGCTGGAGAGGTCATAGATTTTAGAGAAAACTCCAAGACTGCCACATCTCTTGACAAATACAATTTCTTACTATGTGTTAAATATGAATTCTTACATTTACAAATAAGTATGTGTGTCCCAGGTGCTTGGTTCCTCCGAGGGGTGGGGCCTGCTGTGGAAAATTGCAGAGAATCAGCCACAGAGGGAGGGGCTTCTGGGTGTCATCATGGGATAGAAGCAAGAACACGTGATGGCTGGCATGGAGAGAAAGATGGCCCCAGCGTCTCACTTGAGTGGTGAGAGGGGGCATTTACCGACCTGAGTCAAGACTGCAGGCTCAGGAACATGGGCAAAAGTTAAAGGAGACTGTGGGCGGGTGTGGAAGCGATCTGGAATGGCAGGCTGAGCCATGCACAGCCAGGTGCTGGGTATTCATTTCTTTGTAAGTTCCCCATTTACCCCCTCCCTACCCAAGATATAAAATGAAAAATTCACGTAAAGATATGTTATATGGTTTGTCTGATAGCACAAGAAACCCCAAGAGATCTTAGGCGACAGTATGCTAGTCTCTACATATCAAAGAGGCTTCTTTTGCAACAGAGGGAGACTATTTTAGAGTTCCAACCTCTGGTCACACAAAGAAATTAAATGTTTGTGAAATGCCCAACCCTAAGTGACATATCTACATTGGAACTTCTACAAATAAGGCTTATAGAACATCGTGGGAAAAGAGTTAAAGAGACTACTAATAAATTCTACTGTTGTACCAATTCATGTTCTTTTTAATGTATAGTTTTATTTCCACTTTGGCATTTCATAAAATAAATCGAAATCATATCTGGCCCCCTCCACATCCATACCCCTATAGCCTCCCACCCCACCAGATTTCATGCATTCTGTCATATATGTCAAAGCCTATATGATCAAGCTTTTGTTCTTATACCAAATCACAATTCAATTTCTGAGTTGGTCACATTTGAAAAATACTACTTTATTTCCTTGATAACTGAGTGCATATTTTACTGAAGAACTTATGTATACTTTGTCCCAAGCTTCTGGTAACTGTAGTTATTCATTGGACAAATTTGTATCCTGATGTAATCTTATTTCTATATGCCCTGATTCATGAATATTGAAAAAGCTTTGGTCATCCAATGATATTAATGTATAACAAATAATTTATAACAATCTGTTTTTTAAATTTAAGTTCACAGGTACACTCTCAAATTCTCATTGTAACAGAAAAATGTTAAAATACAAGTTTCAGAGAATTTTTTTCCTAAAATAGGGATTGATCAGGTTACTTTAAAAAAAATATCAGGTGAAGATCATATTGTTCACTTTAATTTAAATTTCTTTTTTAGGCTAATAAAAATGATGGTTCAAAAATATTGTTGCTGTTTATATTTATTTTCAGACCTACACCAAATGGGAAAATTCAGTAATGCAGTCCTCTCTCTTTCTCTCTCTCTCTCTCTCACTCTCACTCTCTCTCTCATATATATATAATTATTTGATAAACAAAAAATGAAGTGAAGGAGTCTTGAATTCAACTAGTATAGATTTCAATTTCACATCTAGAATTCATAACATTTAGTATCCTGTGCCTTCTACTGCACCTCATTAGCTATGACTGTCCATCTAAACATTTCACATCAAATGTTAGAAGGCTATAACACAAAGGTAAGAACAAAAAAAGAAGAATTCTATTTGCATTGATTTTATGTACTAGCTTTGAATCCAAATACAGTATTATCAAGATCCATGAGAAACATGATAGAGGAAAAAGGAACAGGTCTCCATCAGCATTGTCAATTGAAAAGACATTAAAAATGCTAATACTTAACATTAGTGAGATTTAATTTCATGAAGTCATTCTGAGACCTTCTTTACAATACTTACCAGACTCATATTAAAATATATTTACCATTTGGTTTAATATCTTTACCAAGCTGTCCTTTCTAAACTAACTTACATAATGACTTATATAATGCATAACTTAGGTATATGCATACAAGCAGGAAAGTAAAATAAATCTTGTTACATTACATTTCTCTACCAGTAACCTGATACCTTCAGTCATGTTATTTTATTTCAAAAGAAGTATGTTCAGTACACATGCTTATTTTTCATAATAATAAAAGATTTGAGATTCCAAGTACTGGACTACTATATATTTCGCATTGTAGAGCACTGCTGGAATTTTTGAGTAGTATCTACTTGATATGTCTGTTCGGAAGAATCTAATCCTCATTTGACTGGACAATTTCCTCATAAATCTTAATTCTTATAAGATTTATTTGTAAAATCTATGTTTTAGGTGGTTATTTAGTTTTCTTTCATTTATTTTCACTTTTCCTCAAAGCCAGACTCATCAGTTTCTCTCCAAAGAATTTAATAAGTTGAAATTGTGATCAGATTAACATCAGAAATTTTAAAAAAGAATTAGTGAACACTTGTACATTTCATACAAAAGATCTTAATCAAATTTAGACCCCAACCACAATCCATGCCTCTCACCTCCACCCACCAGATCTCGTGTATCTGCTATACATGTTAAGTCCTATCCATTCAAGCATTTGAACCCAGATGTCCTTTGGTGAAAATTCATACACTGGAGCCTAGTCAACCTATCTAGAGATTGTTGTTATGGCCTACTTTCCTTCATCCAGTAGTGATCAGCCTCCAATAATTCCCACATCAAAACCAATCTGCCACTCATTTCATTGACTCCACTCTGGACCCTTGTCTGATTGAGTTGGCATGGGTCCTATGCTTGATGCCACCATTGCCATAAGTTCATATGTGCCAGCTTCCAGTGTCCTGAAAGCCTTTGCTTCCCTATGTTCATGGACCAACCCTGGTTCTTACAATGTTTCCACTACCTCTTCTTCAATGGTCCCTGAGCTGTGGGTAGGAGAGGTTTGATACAGCAGTGATATCCAGGAACACACACTCTACAGTCTGTTTTTCTTTAAAAGTTGACCAGTTATGGCCTTTTGTGTGCATCACACTGTTTCATACAAAGAGGTCTCACCTGTGAAAGTTAAGGGATGCATTAGTTTTCTCTCCACTCTTCCATCCCCTGTTCTGGTTCTGCTATGTTCTGTGAGTCTTAAGTGTAGAGGGTCCACTGTTACCTAAGACTGGGCATCTCTGAGATGTATATTCTCTGTGTCTAACCAGTTGTGGGGCTCTGCAGTTGGCTCCATCTGTTGCAAAAAAAAAAGCTACTTTGATGAGTGGTGTGTATCTGTAAATATAAGGATCCTTATTTAGCATATTGTAAGAAACTCCATTTGACTAGAGATACAAAAGAGATAGGCTTTTCTCTAGAACCTATGATCGCTTGTCATGTGTATTTGGATGTGTTTACAGTGCCAGCCATTAGTTCTCTCTCATCAGAGGGTTTTAAGTCCAATTAGAGAGCTGTTAACAGTGTCACTACCACACCCATAGAGGTTGTTTACTCCGCTGGTCCTAATGGTTATTAGGCTTTAGGGCTGGGTTTGATCATGGATGTATTTTCTCCCTTAGCAACTTGTATAGAATCTTCCTGAACTATTGGAGTTAAACTTCAGGTAGATGGATTCCAGGTCAGTTCCTGCTCCATTGATTCAAGTCATGTTTTTTAGTTATGTCCTGTTTTCAGCAGTAGGGTCTTATATTCCAGGTCTTGGAGATAACCAACGCTCTCTGGCAGTAGCCTGTGTTATTTTGGGAGTATCTTGGACCACTCTTACCAACCATTGGAAGGGAGGTCTCTCATGTCTGGCACTGTGTTCCTTGTGGTATATATATGGACAAATATTCAGCCACCATATGTGCATTTCCCAGGGAGTTTGGGAGGCAACACATTTTATTCTAACTTACTTCACCCGCCCCAAGATCCATTCATCTCTAGTGTCTTTCCCCCAATTTGACCTCCCTCCTCCCTCCCCGTGTCCTCATTACCCACTCCCTCCCTGCCAATAACACAAGCCTCCCATCACCCCCCTCTTGGGTAGGCAACCTCTGAATAGCTAAAACTGAATGACCACAGGTCTAGAGACCAAGGCCGAGAGACACTGAGAGACACTGAGAGATGCTGAGAAACTGGGGAAAAGGGGAGGGGTAATAGCCATTTTGGACACAGGGAAATAAGCTGCAAACCCTGGGGGAGAAGTCAAGCACACCAAGCTGCATTGGTGGCTTGGATCTCAAAGCTCAGCCAAAATGTAGAAAATGGGCCATGAGATTTTGTAAGTCACCCCCTCCCAGATGTCATAAACAATGCACAACCCAAATAAATGGTATTCTGTTGGTTTTCCCTCTTTCTGGTTCTTTCTTTTCCTTTACCTCGGTGTTCCTTTCCATTTTCCTGACTCCTGGTGTTACATGAGGATATAAAATCACATGTAAGGGATTGCTTTTATGATCAATCCTGAAATGTGGCAGAACATACAGTACTCACATTTCTGCGTCTGTTACTTCACTTAGTACAGCAGTCTCTAGTTCCATTCATATACCTGCAAATTTCATAATGTTTGTTGCTGCTCTCTTCACATTAGCTAAGAAGAGGAAACAACCTAAATGTCCCTCAACTGATGAATGGATTTTGAAAATGTGGTACATTTACACATTGAAGTTATACTCAACAGTAAGCATCAAGATATTTTGAAAACTAGAAACAATTTTGTCATTGATAATCAACATGCATTCATAATCTAGACTTTTCTCTAGGATGTCTTCGAAGAAGATAAATCTTCAGTTGTTGATTTAAATAAAAACTTTATATATTAACATATGTACTTTCAGATACAGAAAAAAAAATATCCTTTTTTTTCTACTTTGAAAAAATATTGAAGATAGCACCTGAAAGATCACATGGAAAGAGATTGAACAAGTTTCAAAATGTGCTTTCTGTTATATTGGAATTTCACTCTCTTGGAACTATGCCCTTTTTAGTTAGCTAAATAAAAGTCAGTGTTAGTATACCTGTGACTAAAGAATAAAATCAGTAGATGAATTTAAAAAGTAAAGTATTAAGCTGTTTAAATTACCTTTAGAAAACAAACACGAATAAAATGCTTAGATTTAGAATATTGAAAATAGGTAATTATATTGATTCACAAATTACGTAAATGTTTCTTACTATCATACAAATGTAAACTTTTCATAGGATAAAGAACACCTATGCTTTATGTTCAGTGATAGAAAATTTAGTAATAACCAACTTAACATTTCTGAGCCATTTCTAATAGTTGAATAACAAAAGTTCTAGTCAATTATACATTTACCATTAAAATGACCTTCTTTCCCTTGGATGAAAATTGAAAAAAAAAAAAAAAAACATGTAGTCTTTGCCCAAACTTTATCTACATAGCACATGGTAATTAAAAGTACCAGACTGGTGGAACTAACCTTCTTGGATATTTAACAGCCATACTTTGGGGCCTATACTAATCTGGTCAGAGGGATTTAAAGGACAGTTTTTGCTTCTTGCCTTCCAGTGTCAACTAAGTTCCAAGGAACTATGGATCGTTTCTCAAAATGTCCTGTAACTGGGGTGAATCACCTATCCTCTTGATCAAGGAGGCCATGGAGACCCCACCAGATGGACTCGAACCAGTGTCCAGTATACAAAGAGGAAGGTCCACACAGAGGTAACATTTCCATCATGCCTCTAAGCAAAGCCAACCATGGTTGAGTGGGACCTTTGACTTATCTTCACATAGGCTGAACTGGTAAAAGAAAGGAGCCAGGGGCTCCTTCCAAGCCCATGTGACCCCTGAGGAACAGATCCTCAAATGACCTTAAGAATAAAAATAAATTGGTTTATCTGGGCCAACTCTATGGACTTAAACACCCAAAAGGAAAGCATAACCAAAAATTAAAGGGACCAATATAATTCTTTAAGAGTCCATGTGTATAGCTAAATGCTACATAACAAGAAACAATGCAAGACAGGAGATACCTTCCTTTGAGTTACTGGCCAGGGTGCCCAAGAGACTCCCAGACAGTAACCCACCATAGAACTGGGAAAATGAACAGGAGACCCAAATCTTATCTAAAGGAATGTTGACAACTGATTGCTGCTAGATGAGGAAGAGCTGATCTTCCTAAAACAAAGAACTCTAGATAGGCTTGCTAGACTCAGCAGATAGACAACACTGGGGAACAGCTGGGGGCACTGACAAAAGAAATGTATGACTGTTTCTTAATTAGTAGGAAGTAACTCCTCAAATTCACTTATTGTATAAATATAGACATAGGAAATTAAATCAGTAAGTGAAACACAAATGTGAACTTCCACCTATATTGTAGCACCCTTCAAAGTAGAAAGGAAATGGTAACTTAAGTGTCCATTAAATAATCATGGTATATAGATAGGATTCTATTCACCCATAGAAAAGATAAAACTCTGAAATTATAAGAAATTTATGGCAGTGTAGATCACTATGCTAATTAAATAAGACGAACAGGAAAAATCAAGTACTGAATGTCTCACTCATATATTGAAAACTAAAGTGTAGTTCTCTTAGCTGTTGACAATAGAATGGAATTTACTAGAAGCAGAGGACATTGTGGTAAGAATGAAAGTATAATGGGGAAAGGTTGACTGAAGGCTGCTGAGCTACAGTGAGATAGGAGAGACACGTTCTATGTGCTATTTCAGAGTAGAGAGACCATGGGTAACAATAATATTCTTACATCTCAAAAAGGCCTGAAGAAAGAATTTCTAAAATCTTTGATGAGCCTGAAAGATGACTCAATGGTTAAGAGCACTTGCTGTTCTTGAAGAGGACCTGAGTTCACCTCCCAGCACCTACATTAGGTATAGCCTGTAAGTCCAGATCCTGGGCATCTGACTTCCTCTAATGATCACTAGTTATGTACACCCAGGTGCACATAATCTCCCCAACACACACACACACACACACACACACACACACACACACACAAGAAATAAATGTTTAAAAAATATTTTACTATAAATTTTTTTAAATATTTATACTATGTTTGCATTGATCAGAATGTCCCATTTTACCCCATTACTACATGTAATTTTTATGTCTACATATAATAAAAGTAATTTATCTTTATATATAAATTATTTTTATATATCTATATCGTAGTGTATTTTATATAATATAAAAGTTAGATGGCAATTTCTGTGATGGGTCTGGAGTGAAGATGGCTGCGATGCAGCACTGCAAGGGTCAAGGAAGGTGAGGCTGTAGTGAGGGGTATTGCCTGAGAAAGAGAGAAAGCTAAGTCTGTTTACAAAGGGAGGTTCCTAGCATCTGCCAGTAATCCAGGTCATTGTGAGCTGAAGCTACAAGGAGCCTTCACTCAGGTTATCAGAGGGAGGATGTCAGGACTCCAGGAGAGGACTAAGGGAATCCCACCACCCAATAACATGAAATAGGCCTTTGCTTTAAGGAAGATGTGTTCAGCTCATCAGAAGAAGGAATTCAGTTCCTTCATTTATGAAGGCCCAGGAGTCCTCATTGCTGTGACCCCTACTTTCTCCTGGCAAAGGTAAGTCATGATGCATTATACTAAGAACAGCCAGCACAGCAATCTGCTGGAGGATCCTCAGATCCAAAGGAAGGCAAACAAAGGTAAGTCATGATGCATTATACTAAGAACAGCCAGCACAGCAATCTGCTGGAGGATCCTCAGATCCAAAGGGAGGCAAACAGTCTGGATAGTGCCAGTTTCCCATGCCTGAAGCTGAAGAGGATTCGTCACTGCCTTCACCTCAAAGGAGGTTTCTGCTGGTAGACCACCAAGTTTTCTCCATAGTCCTCAGAGATCCTCCTCCCCACCCATGATCATGGGCTCCATTCCAGTGGGCCAATTTGATGAGGCTTCTAGCAACCAAGGAGAGGAGCTGGAAGACCCCATGACTTTTTTGCATAAATCACTAAATATAAAGATGTCTGTCTTAATCCAGTTTCTGCTACTCAAGTATGAAATGAAAGAGCTGACCACCCTGGAAGAAATTCTGCATAGGGTCATTAGAGATTATGAAGAATACTACATTTTGATCTTTACTGAGGCATCTGAGTGATTAACGCTAGTCTTTGGCATTGATCTGGTTGAAGTAGATCACATTGTCCACTTCTATATTCTTTTCACTGCTCGCTGGGATCACCTATGATGGGATGATGCATGAATTCTGGGGCAAACCCAAAACAGGCCTCCTATTAGTTACCCTAGGAATCATCTTCATGGAGGGAAACTGTGTCAGTGAGGAGGAAGTCTGGAGAATGTTTAATGCTGTAGTTGTTTTTGCTGAGAATGATCACTTCCTATAGGGAGACCCCAGAAAACTCATTACTGTGCACTTTGTGCAGGAATACAGGGAGGTGCCTGGCAGTGATCCTGTGTGCTTTGAGTTCCTGTCATGCTCAAGGGCCCAAGCAGAAACCACCAAGAGTAGTTTTGGATTGTTTTGCCGGCATCACAAGGTGTGATCCCAGATCCTACCCTGTAAGGTATGCAGAGAGGAAGGAGAGAGGGCCTAGGTCAGAATTGCAGAACTGATGCTACAGAGTCTCTGAACATTGCAAGTTCTAATTCAATAGCAGTTTCCAACCAGCATGAGGTCAGGCAGAGTCAGAAATATAAACAATGGAGGGTCAGGATAGAGCTGGTAAGAGGATAATGTGAACCATTCCACACTCTCTGTACTATTTGGATGATTCAGGATATGTTTCCATTATATTCCAAAATGTTGCTACTTTTATTAGAATATTAATTCAGTTGAGATTTTAAAGTTACAATCTTTTATTTGACTTGACAATTTTATTATTTATTCAATAGGTATATCAATTAAGTACACAAAATAAGATTAAATGTCAGATAAAAGAAATCTTATTACTATAGCTTATATACTTTTGATACA
>NW_008342282.1:2553148-2553858 GCF_000622305.1 Nannospalax galili | reverse complement strand
GAGACGTTTTCACATGCATTTCTAATCTCTATATATATGACTATTAATGGTTACAGTCGCTTACTTTCTGAGTTCCTTGGAATCTAAGCATGAATATAAACTCATCAGATAGACAGCCTTCCTCTCCCACTAGAGCCTCCATACTCTGCCATCCCTGCCACTGTCCTCTGTGCTGTCAGCACCCCCATCTATTCCCTCCTATCTTCCCTTCTGGTAAATCTAGTCAGCCAGAGGTCCCTGTTCCAGGAGGATCAGCTGTTCCTCATCTACAGCAATCCATTGTCAGTATTCCTTTGGATAGAATTGGGGTCTGCTGTTCATTTTTCCAGCAATATGTTGGGTTACCATCTGGAAGAGCCTTTATCCATCATGGCCAACAACTCGACTGAAGGTATCGCCTGTCTGGCTTTGCTGTTTGTCAAGTAACTTTTAGTTATATATATATGTATGCTCTTATGAAATTATATTGGACCCTTTAAACTTTGGTTATACTTCCCTTTTGGGTATTTAAGGACATAAAATTGGATCAGATAAACTGATTTGTTTTTACTCTTGAGGTCGTTTGAGGATCTGTTCCTCAGGGGTCCCATGGGCTTGGGAGGAGCCCCTGGCTCCTTTCTTTTTTACAGTTCCATCTGTGTGAAGATAAGTCAAAGGTCCTGCTCAACAATTGTTGGCTTCTCTTGGAAGCATGGAGGAAATGATTCCTC
>NW_008342282.1:2549947-2550310 GCF_000622305.1 Nannospalax galili | reverse complement strand
CTCTTTCTTTCTTTTGGTTAGTTGGGCTAGCGGTCTGTCAATCTTGTTTATCTTTTCAAAGAACCAGCTCTTGGAATTGTTAATTCTTTGTATTGTTTTCTTTGTTTCAATTTCATTGATTTCTGCCCTGATTTTTGCTATTTCTTCTTGTCTACAGGGTTTGGGTTTTGTTTGCTGTTGCTTTTACAGTGTGTTGAGTTGCGGTGTTAAGTCATTTATTTGTGTTCGTTCCTATTTTTTGATGTAGGCACTTAGAGCTATAAACTTCCCTCTAAGAACTGCTTTCAGCATGTCCCAGAGGTTTTGTTGTGTTGTATTGTCCGAACAATTAATTCCAGGAATACTTTTATTTCTTTTTTAATT
>NW_008342282.1:2535885-2548306 GCF_000622305.1 Nannospalax galili | reverse complement strand
AGGTGTCTGGGGACCCAAGACTAGGAATGGCACAGGGCCCAAACTAGGAATTGAGAACAGCGGGGGAGATGGAATGGTGAATGAGGCTGGGGGAGTCAAGGCGTGGAGGGGCGATTGACTTACCCCAAGAGAGGCCTGAGGGTAGGAGAGCAGGCTAGGAGAGTTAGCCAGTGGTGCAGGTCCAGGGAAGCAGAGAGAGGTGAGGGCAGGGTGAGGTCCAGAAGCAGTGCTCTTGGGGCCCAAGGAAGGCACTAAGTTGGTCTGGGTGAAAAGGATCAGGAAGCAGTTTTGGTTCCCCGGGTGTCTGGGACCCCAAGACTAGGAATGGCACAGGGCCAAAACTAGGAGTAGAGAACAGTGGGGGAGATGGAAGGGTGAGGAGTTGCAATCTTTTTATATGTATGAGTGTATTGCCTGCATGTAGGTAAGTGCACCCATATCATGCAATGCCTGTGGAGGATAGAAGAGGCCATCAGATCCCCTGGAACTGGAGTTATGGACAGTTGTTACCTGCCATGTGGGTGCTGGAATTCGAACCTGGGTCATCCGCAAGAACAACCAGTGTTCTTAACTGCTGAGCCATTTCTCCAGTCCCCACAAAGTTGCAATTTTGATTAGTAATGCATCTACTATTGATTATGCACATTAAGAGAGTGTTATTGTTTTATAAAAAAATTAAGATGCCTTCCATTTTATTTGTAATCTGTCACAGACTATCATGGCGTTTGAATTGGAATTTCCTTGACAATGCAAATAAACAGCATTAACATGAATAGAAAAAATTAAATGATAGAATTTTATAGATACAGTCTTCTAGGTATGCACATTTAAATTAGTCTTCATGATTTTCCAAAATTGGGGAACGTATCTCCTATTAGTCAAATTGATTTTAAGACCAAATTTAAGTGCTTTAGGAACATAACAATAATGATTCTAAGGAAATTTTGTTTGATAAGAAAATTTGGCTTTTATAAATAAATATGATGCATAAGTTTAACACAAAATATCCTGTGTATTTTAACATTTTTTACATACAAAAAGTAGATTATAAAATAAATTACCAAAATTAGAGGTAGTGTATATTAGTTGATT
The DNA here is from genome assembly GCF_000622305.1 of Nannospalax galili. Taxonomy (NCBI): domain Eukaryota; kingdom Metazoa; phylum Chordata; class Mammalia; order Rodentia; family Spalacidae; genus Nannospalax; species Nannospalax galili. Next base: position 2,547,214 of record NW_008342282.1, on the reverse strand, counting down.
TTCTTTATTAAAATACATTTGAAATTTGTGTAATGTTATTAAATAGCTAATATTTCAAAAGTATTTTATTATTATTTAATGTGTGTTAGTGCACTGCCTGGATGTGTCTTAGTGTACCCATGTCCTGCAATGTCCATGGAAATCAAAGAGGTCATCAGATCTCCTGGAACTCATGTCAAGGAAGGTTGTTAACTGCTGTATAGGTGCTGGAAATAACACCCAGGTCTTCCACAAGATCAGCATGTGCTCTTGACTTCTGAGCTATTTCTCAGCCCCAAGTATGTTTTTATAGAGACTTAGTGTGCTTTAATATGTTTGTTTTAAAGGTAAAACTCTTTTAAATAAAATTAGAAGAAAAGTGACATGACAATATAAAACAAGAAATACGGTATCTAAATGATAATGTATGAATGAAGGTTGGGGAGTGGCCGACGGGTGAGTGATGGGAAGATGCCACTGAGGAAAGGAGTATAAAAGTGATTAGGATTGATTGAGATGTCCTGCATGAAAATTGTTGGATAAGCGTGTCCTCCTAAAGAACTAGCAACAGCTGAATATCTGAACCCTAAGAGATTCCATAGAAACAGAGGAAGACAGCCACTCTTCTAACCCAATAGGTCAGCTTCAATGGCATGAGGGGGAAGGTCTAAGGACAGACACAGAGGAAGCCAGAAAGGCAGCAGGAAGTTGACCATCTTGGTGGCACTCTGCAGCCGATCTGAAAAACTCAGCCAAGATGTAGAGAAAAACGCCCATCGGCACATGTCTTTGTAAGCAACCCTCTTCCAGACATCATAAACTCTGAACAAAAGCCCAAATGCATTGTGTTGGTTTTGCTGGTTGGTCCTAAGCACAGTGTATGGGGGAGGGGGAGGAAAAGGTCCAGCATGCCTCTCAGAGGGCCTAGGAGCAGAGAGTACAGGCAGCAAAGGCATCCCAGAAGAGAATTTGGCTTTACAGAAATACACAAATATTCAGTTTAAAAAAAAAAAATACTCCTCTCAGCAGTAATATAATTTCTATGCCAAGGGAAAAAAAAAGGAAATAAAAGCAGGAAGTATGGGGAAAAGGCAAGTCATAGTGACAAAAAAAAAAAACCAAAGCAAGCATGATAGAAGAATATTTAAGAATCACAACCAGTTATGGGTTTGGAGAGATGGCTCAGTGGTTAAGAGCACTGACTGCTCTTGCAGAGGATCCAGGTTTGATTCCCAGCACCCACATGGCTGTTGACAACCTTTTGTAACTCCAGTTCTAGTGAACCTGTTTCCCTCTTCTGACCTCTGTGGGCATTGCACGACATGGGTACATTTACATATATGTAGACAATACACTTATACACATAAAATGAAAATAATAAAATGTTTAATAAAAGAATTACAACCAATTATTATGCAGAGAGTAAGAGGCTGGAGAGTGTTCAGACCTAAATGGGAAACCTATTTCACACCCTCTATTCCCAAGGGTCAGGAATCATTGTTGTGGAAAGGTGATAAAGATTATAAGAGCCAAAGGCAATAGGTGAATAAAAGGAAACTGTATTGACTGAACACCAGAGTAAATGAACATATCAACCACAGTGCTTGTAACAGCATGTACAAACCTATGCAAACCAAAATCAGATAAAAACCCAGAATGGATGGGAGAGGTGGACAAGAACCAAGTCCTAAGTAAGGATCTACTGGTAATTTACAAATGCTGGGAGATGAAGAATCATTTTTCATTAGTAATGAGTTCCCTGATAGATTGACCCATGCAAAAACATTTTGGAAACACAGATTAAACTAGATAGGAGGTTTTTGTTTTGTTTTGTTTTTTAAAAAAAGATAAGAATATAGGGCATGAAGTTGAGGGGTCATCGTAAGGTGAGAATAAAGAAGGGGAAGTGGGTCTGATTGTGAATAAAATACATTATATGAAAACTTTGAGTCAATAAAATATTTTTGAAAGAATATTTAAAAGATATAGTAATATTCTGGAAATATTCAGAGTATGCTTATTTTACATAAGTACCTTCTACAATGTGTACATGGAGCTATGCTTTAAAAGCCTTGAAAGCAAAACTACATTATATAATATATTCTTATGTAATTGTTATGCTGATATAAGCTAAATAAACCACATCATCTAGTTATCCATAGGAATTAAAATGGCATAAACATATTACATGTGCCGTATCTTCTTTGAAAATTTTATTAAGATTAACGAAGGGGATTGTTAGAGGAGTTTGATACAAAACATGATGAAATGTTATTTGGCCACATCTGTGGATTTAAACAAGGACAGGAATACAACTCAATCAAAAAGCCTTCAAGAAGAGTTTGAAGTTTCGATGCAAAATAATTTAAGTTATCTGTGTTGATAAACTTATAACACACTTTAAGCACATCCCACAACATCCACATTAACACCTGGGAAAGTGGCTTTTCACCAGTTATATTATTAACAATTCTACTACTTACAGAGCACTAAGCCTGCTGCACAGGTCACTGCACACAGGAAAATAATCTGCCTTTCTGATTTGTCTTAAAGAGATTTGAATTTTATATGCAACCACTGCAAAGTAGAATCATGTTTATTCTAAACTTAAATTTGAGGTAAAAATTGGTATATTCTACATCCTGCAACTCTGCCAAACTTTTAGTTTCTGCTCTTAATTGTGACTTTTAAACTGATAGTTTTCTAAACCTTTTCATAAATTTAAGCTTATTATTGGAAAAAATATAAAACTAATGTCAAAGGAAAAAATAAATTCACCAATGGTTATAGCCTACAAGTTTCAAATGATATTGAGTCATGAGAGGTAACATATCAACCTACTATGATTTGTCTGACATGTTTTCACTTTGATCCTGCAGTCATACAAATTAATCATAATTATTTGTTTCATGAATTTGTGTTAATAACTAACATAAAGTTGTTTAATCTCATTATAAACAATAGCAGTAGCCATTAAGAACAACTAGCTGATAAACAAGGGCTCACAATATAATAGTTACTAATTTATGAATGTCAAATTTTTACTCTACTCACAGGAAACACTGAAATTGCTAACATAACTGAATATTAAGCCATCCTAGTAAAGCTAAAAATTCATAACTTAGAGGCTGGAGAGATGGCTCAGCGGTTAAGAGCACTGACTGCTCTTGTAGAGGACCCAGGCTTTCATTCCCAGCACCTACATGGCAGCTACGAACCGTCCTTAAGTCTAGTTCCAGAGGAATCCAAAGCCCTCTTCTGACCTCTGTAGCATTGCATGACATGGGTGCACTCATAAACATGCACACAATACACTCAGACACATAAAAATAATAAAGTATTTTTTTAAAAAATTCATAACTGCCAATAATAATAATATTTTACTACAGTACGTGTTCCTTCCTGTATATTCTCTCAATAAATCACTATTTTGCACATACAGTTTTTGTTTAGCTGTTCTTTCCATACTTTTTGATGAAAAACTTTATTTAAGCTTTCTACATAATTTCCTAGGGGTATTTGCTAAATTCCTCCCTTGCACCTGCTGCAGTTTTTCTTTCCTCTCCTGTGTTAACACTCCACTTTACACGACCACCCCATTTTTACTATACTCTGTTTTCTCTAATTGCTTACCATTTGACAATATCCCGATTTATATAACTTTGTACCAATGAAAAGAACCTACTCAAAATAGGGTATAGTCTAGTAAATTTCATTAAAGACCTAATTAATGAATAAATAAAATCATTTACAAAAATTTCCCAGGGAAAAGATGATCTGCATAAAATATTTTAAATTCTGTCTTTCAATTTTAAAATATTTTGTTTATTATTTTTATTTTTTATGTGCATGCATATATTGCCTGCATGCATGTAAGTGCATATGTGTTATGCATTGCTCGGGGTGGTCAGAAGGTCAGAAGAGGAGGTTGGATACCCTGGAACTGGAGTTACAGGTGGATGTGTGTGTGTGTGTGTGTGTGTGTGTGTGTGTGTGTGTGTGTATGTGTCTGTATGTGTGTCCTAGCTGTCATGTGGGTTCTGGGAATCAGAATCAAACCCAGGTCCTCTGTAAGAGCAGCCAGTGCTCTTAACTGCTGAGCCATTTCTTCAACCCAGTCTTTCATTTTTAAATATAACTTTACAGTCAAGAACTTTTTACAAATATTAAAGTGTGAGAGGTATCTCTATTTCCTTAGAAACATGTTCTGAACATCACCATTTGTTTTTAGATTGAGGTGCTGAAACTCTAGTTAAGATGTGAAAGTGCTGTATTAATCACATCCTCTTTAAATGGCCTCTTATTTGCTGGATTCATTGTCTAATGATCCATAATTAGATAGGTGGTATGAAGCCTATCATTTTTTTACCTTAATGTACTTTGTAAATATACTACATTTTCTTTCCTTTTTCTTCTGTTTCTCCTGCCATTTGAAAATAACTATATGATTTGGTGAATTTCATCAGAAATTCTTAATTAATTATACTAATTTTGCATGGGAAAGTCAGAGATAGTAGCTTAAATAAATGTTCTTCAGTTTAAAAGAGTTATTGGGAAAGGTATGTGCATAAAAGATAAATAAGGAGATGATAGATAGATGACAGATAGATGGATAGGATAGATAGATAGATAGATAGATGACAGATGATAGATATAGATAGATGATAGAGGATAGATAGATAGATAGACAGATAGATGATAGATAGATAGATAGATAGATAGATAGATAGGTAGATGGCATAAGGAGATAACTGATACATAACATATGGCAAATAGCAGATGAATAGATGCTAAATAGATAAGGATACAAACTGACTAATACATTGACTGGGAGAGCCCATGCTCTGTTGTCCACAGGTTTGTGCTCAAAGAAAACTGATAGTATGATTGAAAATGAACTCAAAAGCCTGAGAATTTTAAAAGATGGAATGGGAAATTTGAATATCAAGAAACAAACTGTCAATGTTCAAGCACAGGAAAAGTAAATATCTGAATGTAAGACAAAATAATACTTGACTTTTTGCTACCGTTGTGTGCTGTGCACAGTGCTTCCATAGCACAAGAGTATAATCCATTTGTTTTTGTTCTGAGAGGCAGGTGAACTGTTTGCGAATATTTATTGAAATGTCCCGTTTTGAAGAAAGACTATGGCAGAATTTAATTTTTTAAACAATGAATCAAGTGCAATAATTTTCAGCTGAAACCAGCTAGCAGCATGAATCTGTAGGCAATTTCTAGCATGATATTTTCCAATTGTGTTTTTAATTTTTTTATTGAGCCAAGAATTTCATTCTGTTTTCTTCACATTCCGACCCCCCCCCACATCTCCACCCTCAACTTTCCACCCCCCTCCCAATTCATGACCTCTTTTAGTATATGAAAAACTCCATTCATCTTATGCAACAAATCTTAACTAGGTGCCAAAGAAATCATAACTCATTAGAATGTCAGTGATCTATAGTTCTTACCCACAGATGTGCTCTCTCCCTTTCCTTTGTATGTGGTTTGGGGTCAGAATACACCCAGGTTTCTTGGAACGGAGTTTTCACATTTGTTTTCTGTTTCTCTTAAACAGGGCTTAGGATTGTCAAGCAAGGATTTCTCTTTTCATCAGCAGTGCTTGGCATTGTCTTTCACTGCCTGAGTACATGGAGGTTACACTTTGGCTATTTTCATGCCTTCACTCAGCACATTCACACCACTGTGGTCCAAGGTGTTCTACAACATATGATTACCCACAGGGTTTTACTGTAGTAAAAGCAGAAGCTAGGCTCTCCTAGCAAACAGTAGTTGACTCATGGGACTCCAATCCATGATTCTCTGCATGCCAGATGGAATTTTTTCCCCACCTTCACAGGGCATCTTTACATCAGTGGCATCTAATTTATTTTCTGTAATCTATAGATTTCTTTGATTCCTATTACTGTTATGAACTACAGACAGGTCTTGACAGTCAATTGAAGATTATGATGGCCAAGACAACCATGGGTGTCCCGTGCAGTGACCTCCTGCAGGCCCAACCCCTGGTCAGAGAGGTACACCAGGTTCTGCACAGTGGGATGTTTACAACCCCTGCCATTTGCATCCAAGCTTAGTGGCCAGGCATTCTGGTGTTCCAGCACTCCCGGGGTAGGTCATATGTATGGGTAGGTGGTCAAGACAAGGCAGCTCTGCCTAATGACAGAGCACAATTGGGTGGGTAGACAGGTAGTGGGCACCATTTTGATTTCCTGGTTATATTTCCACTTGGCAAGTCCTGAGTTCAGAATTTTGAGATTCACATGGAAGTATGAAGGTTCATAATAATATTTATAGGCCAAGAATCATGTTTTAAGTCCCTGCCCTGAGAGCCATCACAGCTCCCAATTCTCTGTTCCCAGAGCCATGTTGTCACCATCTTGTCTCCTAAGTTTTTTCTTTCTTACTTGCACAGTCCTGATATCAGAGCTTTTAGAACAATATAGAAGTACCTGTGGTCAGGTACACATACATCTTGCATGATAAGTTTCTTCATATGTTCCAGCACACACATTCAGCCTCTTGGGAACCTGGGAGACCAGGGCCCTGAGGCCAGCTGCTTAGGGAGTACCTCATTCTGCCACCTTTTTTGGACCCCATTCCATTGTGGATTTTTAAAATGCTTTAGTAGATTCTTTTGAAGGATGGAGGATGTATAAATTTATGTTTCTAACAAGCTCTTCTAGCTACCAAGGACACTGAGCAGATAAGAAAACCATGTGCTCAGAGAGACCCACCATATAGATCAGTGCTTAGGAAATATGTTCTCTCCTAAATATTGGTTACAAACTTGGCAGTGTGCACTGACCCTGTTCTGTAGAGTTTACTGAGATTTTGTGAAGTTTATTACATGAATGCCAAGCCCAGACTCTTCCTACACACAAGGTATATTGATTTTTTGACAATATGACTGCTTTTACACCTTACATTGGAAGTAAAGAGGTGTTTCCAAAGATCAGGAACCATGTAGTCATCAGCCAACACCTAGTTCTTCTGAACCAAATGAAACAAGATAGAGGAAAACTCAATCATTCTGTAAAGCATCTGGAAAACATCTTCAACTGTCATTTGAAGTTTACAACAAAGTAAGCTTATTAGGTGACTTCACAGTTCAAGGGATCAGATGATTTCAGTCCATGCTTGATGCAATGTTCATGTTGAAAACTTGATGGCGTTCCCGCTCACTCTGCTTTCTAACACCAAAGATTTAAGGCCACAGATACTCATAATTTTATAGTTCTCATTCTATTGCTTGTTCCTCTACATAACACTGTAAGGTGGAATAACCTTTATTTAGTCACATATAGAAGGTTATGTGTGGTAAAATAGTGACAATCATATTAGTCACAAAATATGAAGAGCAAAACAATTTCTATTTTTGAAACACATATACATATATTTGGAGTCTTTGTATTTCAAGTAACAGAATATGCAACTTTTCAAATTTGTAATGTAGTTTTTAAATGGTAATTCTTAATTAAATTACTAAAATTAAAAAAAAATTCCCCATCACTGTACTCTGTAATATGAAATTTGTTTCAGCTTCAGATAGTCTTGATCCTGGTTCCTGGAAGTGTCATCAGCCCATGTTGAATTTCTGCTCTTTTTTTTTAACTTCACCTCCATTCTTAGATGGGCTCTCCATTTATGTTCCAAACATGTCTATTAGCAGGTTACCTACGTTCCTCCACACTTATAACAAGGAAGAAAGAGTGTGCATCGATAACAAATAAAACCTATGCACTTAAGAACAATGTACTCAGGGGGCTGGAGAGATGGCTCAGTGGTTAAGAGTACTGGCTGCTCTTGCAGAGGATCAAGATTCAATTCCCAGTTCCCACATGGTGGCTAACAACTGTACATAACTCCAGTTCCAGGGGATCCAACACCTTTTTCTGATTCTGAGAGCATTGCATGACATGGGTGCATATACATACATGCAGACAATGTACTCATACACATAATTTTTTTTTAAATTTAAGGAAAGAATTATGAACTCTGGTTTTCCAATGTCTTAAACATAGCTTCATGAAAAATTATCTTGTCTACAAATACTCATTGCATTAATTATTTTCTTAAAATTCTAGATACTCATGTGTTCATAGAGATTGAGATGAAGTAAACCATCTCATAATAGCAGCAAAGTTAGGGAACTCCAAATAGGAAAGGAATAGTAAATATTTAAAGAAGTCAACAAACATTCACAATATTAATATTTCAAATGAGACTGTTTTATAAGAAACTAAATTTTAATCACTTTTGAGATTTGGGGTCTGTTAAAATTTATTTTTAACTGATAAATATAGAACAGCTGCACACTTTAACTCAGTATCAGGTAATGCTAGATACATGTAGACATTGCATTTTTCTAAATCAGGACAATAATCATGCAGCTCCTCAAACAAGTATCATTTCTCTATGCTAAAAATACTTCCAAACTGAAGTTTTTCTTTATGAAGAAAGTTAAAGCTTTCTCTTTCTCCTTAAAACTGAGACATGGAAGAGTATTTCAGTGTTAATCTGATTTCTTCCATGATTAGAGACAAGGTTTTTCAATATATAATGAGCTATATGAGCACCACCACTACTCAGAGGTCATGAGAGAAAGTTTTAAAGTAATTTTACAACAGAAAACCAACCATTGTGGCTAAATAAAACACATATTTATTTATTCATTTGTTTTCCTATAAAATACATTCTAAAATATGTACATTTAAAAGACTGGTCCCTTTTTCAGTCAAATCTAGAGTGTCTACAGTTCCTTACCTCCTCTCTGGCAACCACCAATATGTGCCAGAGGTCTTCCCTTGTGGCCAATGTCACATGACACTCAGGGACAAGGAGGAAAATAGAATGAGTTGTAACATCAACATTTATTTCTTCCTAATAGCCAACCTATTTTCTAAGTAGCCAAAGCAATGGAAATTTTTTGATTATTTGGTAAAGGAAAACCTAGTAATGAAGATCATAAGAATGGATGAAAAGGCAACTGAAAAATTTCTCAAATCTGCCATGGGTCATATTGTCTATTTCTATAGGACAAATCAGGTTTATGAAAAAAGGAGCTATGTCTAAATGCAGAATTGAAAGTTGATATTTATTACATGTAAGCATAAGATGAACAATCTAGAGAGATATTGCATTTACAAAAAGAATTTTAATAGTCTTAGTCTGTATTCCACTGGGATTGATTCCATAAAGAAATAAATACCAATGACTGGAGGCCATTGCTAGTGACTATTGACAGATTCATACTCATATATACATATGTTTGTGTGTGTGTGTGCGTGAGAGAGAGAGAGAGAGAGAGAGAGAGAGAGAGAGAGAGGGAGAGAGAGAGAGAGAGAGAGAGAGAGAGAGAGAGAGGGAGGGAGAGAGAGACACCACCTTAAATATAAATGCCTCAAAAGTTTGGGGAAATTTTGAAAACTATTTAATGAGGCTAGTTATCTTGAAGCCAGCCTCATGCTTTTAAAATGTATGAAGATCTGTGGGCTGGAGAGATTGGTCAGTGGTTAAAAGCACAGGCAGAAGACCCAGGTTCGACTTCCAGCACCCACATGATGGTCTGACCACCATGGGCACTGCATCATACACACACACACACACACACACACACACACACACACACAGGCAATACACATACACATAAAATATAATGAATAAAGTATTTTTTATTATGAAGATTCTGCAGCTGGAGAGATGTTTGAGTGCTTAAGAGCACTGACTTCTCTAGTAGAGAACCCAGGTTTGGTTCCCAGCACCCACACAGAGCCTTCTTCTGATGCCTTCTTCTCCCAAAATGCAGGCATTGCATTCACGTGGTTTGCTTATACACGCAGGCAAAACCATTCAAACACACATAAAATTTTTTAAAAAATAGAAAAATTTAAAAAAACAGGAACCATAAACCAAACAACTGAGAAAATTCAGAATCCTTCTCCCCTGTAGCAGTCTTTCTATGTCTCTCATCTATAAAAATGAAAAGGATTTTTCCTTATTGTAATGGTGACAACTGGAAGATTTATGTAACATCAGACATGTAAATCCATTTATTTCTAGAATCAACAGTATCTGAGATTGTACCCACAGTTTAAATTCACAGATTGATTTTTAGTGTTCTCAACACATATAATGTGACTTGTTAACAAGTAATTTACTTTGAATCCCTCTGAAGATGTTTTATTACAAAAGACATGGTATTCCTTTGATTTCTAGGCTTCTTTGAGATTGAGTTAGAGGCTAAGCCTGACCAAAGTACATGTAATTAGTGGTTAGAGCTAGCACAAACTGATTCTTCCCTGTATGGGAGTCAATAGCAGCATTCCTGCTTCAGTGACTTCCTAGCAGACTCATAGGACATGATATTTAGATTTATCCATAGCAATAATATCATTGTAAGAATAAAAACCAATGTCAGTAAATGGCAAATGTACATGAATCATGTTCCCTTTGTACCTCAGTGAGCACTTATCTATTATGATGTACTTCCATCCTGGGATGGGTTTTCTAATCATTTTCAACCTTACTCTACCACAACTTCCAAAATGACTTCCAAGAGAAAGTCTGCTCACTCTTTCATTGTATAAACATCTAACATGCTTTCAATATGTAGGGTAGAATCAGAATGTAAAGGCTAGCCTCATCTAGCCTTGGTTCATTTAGGTCAACATGGGGCTCTTTCTGTTTTTCTGTGCAGGCTCCCTCTATATATATCATAAAAATATACTCTGAGTCTCACAGTGCCATGGGAGTTAATCCACTAAAGCACTTTAATAAAAAAATTAAAACTTACCTAAAAAAAACTATCTTCCAAGTTCATATACCACCTCAAGAACAAAAGACAGGAAGGTATTCCAATATATCAGAAAGGGGAAAAATCCATTAGTAAAATGTTGATTAGATTTTGTAAGCATAGGTATTTTCTAAAATATTGGAATGTAGAGAGACTATACAGAGACTGTCACAGTCAGGTGTTTGTTTTTGAGTCAACAGGCCCTCTTGGATTATCTGTCATCATTGAAATTTAAACAGATTACTTAACCTCCCTGAGGTCAATTTTCTCCTGTGCTGACTGGGAAAATTAATTCTTGCTTGTAGTATGTTTGTCATGAGTAAATAAGATCATTCCTATGAAACAACAAGTTCAGTGAATAGTGCTTAATAAGAAGCAATGAACATCTTCTGTAATTATTTGTTATAAAGAAAAGGAAAATAAATGTGTGAATCTTGAGTTAAATCTAAACACAAGCATGTAGCAAGAGAAGACATATTGTTAAAAAAATACATTGTGAATACACTGATGTAAATTTGAGAAAATTGCAGAAACTAT
>NW_008342282.1:2529060-2535748 GCF_000622305.1 Nannospalax galili | reverse complement strand
AATTATGTAAAGAAAAGCATTGATCCCTTAATAAAATAAAGAAAAACTAAAGAAGTCAATGAATTAATTTATCAATAGACTGCTTTGGAATATTTAGAAGTGAGACATAGCAAGCAAGTGTATGAATACTGCTTTGATATTTACAACATGCAGTACTTAGAGATTCATGGTAATCCCAAAGAAATACATACAGAACTGTGAATTCAGGGACAGTGAGATGCTTTGGTGGTTAAAGGCACCTGCGCCCAAGCCTAGTGACCTGGGTTAAGTACCCAAACTATACAGTAGAAGGAGAGAGCCTACTTCTACAAGATTTCCTCTAATTTCCACATTCATATCATGGTATGCATGAAAATGCATATGTAGGAAACCAGGATAGAGTGCCCTAGGGAGAGATGAGCCTAAAACTTTTAAGTCCAGACTATGTTCTCTGCTAAATGGAGGGATGCTGAAAATAGCAGCTCTGATATCTTTGTCTTGCAGAACACCGCAGGCCTAGCAAGAGAAAACCGGCCAGGTCAAAAGTTTAAGCTCCTTGCTCTGAGGGAAAGCATCTTGATCAACAGCCCTTAGCCCACTTCCCTGTCCTGAACAAATAACTCGGCTATCATTAGCTAAGAGATTAGACCAGGTTAAAGGTTTACTCCTGGGCTAAAAGATAAAAGTTTGCCATGCTTTTAGCCCTAAGAAAGAAAACATTGTGGCCAATAAATTACCAGATAGGCATTTGTAAACTTGAGTAAAAGTTTAAGCATCCTGCTTTACATATAGCCCCTAGCTGATGCCTGCTAAACAGCTATGTGCCCTGTTTCTTGTCTAATTGTACCCTAAATCTTTGTATGTAACTGCCAAACACCATGTAACTGCCAGTTCCTTGTAATGTATCAAAACTTTCTGAATTTTCCAATAAACGCTTGTGGTAAAGGAAAGAACAAGTCCCAGAGTTTGGGACTCTGTAAAAGGTTTGTATCACCACCACCAGGGAAGCACTGTTCCCTGCTGAGCAAGGCAGTCTTGGGTCTTTACATGCATACACATACATATACACATATACACAGAGTAAATTAAGTTTAAAGTAAATAAAGAGAATAAAATTAAAATATTCTTTTAAAAAAGAGAACATATTTCAATAGAACATTACCTCAACCCACTCATCCAATTATTTATGGTTAAAAGATTTCTATTTTCATAGAAAGATAATAATACATTACTAGAAAAGAGAAAAAGAAAGGCATGTTCAAGAAACAGAAGGAACAAGAGGATAAAAATATAGAGAATGAGTGTAAACTATAATACAAACTTTGTATTATATTTCAAGTGTTATAAGGTACCCCAATAACCTTGCCTAGAAGTGCTTTGTTATATGTTGATGATAATGAATTTGTGGAAGAGGGACAGGAGTTACCAAAGGCTACACTTATGTAATGGCTTTTACCTTGTTAGGATTTCCTAACAATCAGTTTCATACTAATATAACTTGAATAATGGTCAGGCAGGATTTTGCAATTTAGTTGCATAGCAAAGAATATTTTATATCAAGAGTAAGAAATGTGGTAATTGTGGTAAAACAAGTAGACTAGACAACTTCTGAAGTCTGAAGTTGGTTGAGATGATCAATCCCCAAATTTATATATTAATTTATATAATATATAATATATTTGTATGAAATATATGAACTTATTTCACATGAGTAAAAGAATTAGAGCTCCAGGGACTGGAGAGATGGCTCAGCAGTTAGGAGCACTGGCTTTTCTTGCAGAAGACAAAGGTCTGAATCACAGCATCCACATGGTGCCTAACAACTGTCCATAACAACATTCCTGGGTCATCACCCACCTCTGTTTTCTGCAGGCATTGCAGGACACAGGTACACTCACATACATGCAGGTATAATATTCATACATGTAAAATAAAAAGTAATTTATTGAATTTTAAAAAGGAATTACAGATCCATTCATCATGCCAAAAGTTGGATAAGTTGTGAAGCAAATTTGACAATTACATATTGGTGTGTGAAGGAAACATCATCACTTCCAATTTGGCAAAATTTTAAAATAATAATAAAATGATAAATTTGAATGCACGTTGTATAAATAAATTCTTTTTTATTTTGTTTATGTTTTTAATTTGAAAGGTTTAACTCTTTGGTACTGTGATCACATAATTTGCACCCTCTTCTCTCTCCTTTAAGAAATAGTGTACTGAATCCATTTAGTGGTTCTTATAGGTATATGTGTATATGGATGACTATTTAGGATTAGATGACCTATCAGGAAACTCATCATTATAGAAAACTGGTTTTCTCTTCAGCAACTGTGAACTGCTTGCAGCTCTTTATGTAGAAGTGGGATGTTTTGAAATTTTTCATATCTATTTGGTCAGTCAACTTTAATTTTATTATTATGCAAGTCATATGTAGGTAACCATATTAATGAGATTTAAAGGTTGCATAATCTTTCTCACATCTAAAAGACCCTGTCAAGCAGCAGGCATCTGGCTCTCTGACTCTTACAGTCTTACCACTCCATTTTCATATCTTCTGTAAGACTTAGGTGTAGAGATAACATTATAGATGTGTCAATTGAGACTGGGTTCCCAACACTCACTTATTCTCTTCACTTTAATCACCTGTGGAACTTTGTAATAATCTCCAACTGTTGCAAAAGGAAGCTTCTATAAAGACTGATGAGAGGTAAGCTTATCCTTATATATAAGGATAAATATTTAGAATATAGATAGCAATTTTATTGGTTTAGGAAAGTAGCAACAAGATTGATAATCTCTATGGTCTATAAACTCTCTATCCACATGTATTTTGTACATTTAGAGTACCAATCAGGAAATCCCTTCTATTCGCCTGCCTTGTGGGTACATGCCTATAATCCCAGCAGTCATGAGCAATGACAATGAATCTCTGTGAGATCAAACCTGGCCTGGTCTACATAAAAAGATACAGGCCAGCTGGGGTGACACAGAAGCAATATTTCAAAAAAAAAAATCCTGGATAAACCAAAGCAACCCTGAGCACTAAGAGCAATGCTGGGGGGATTACTATACCAGACTTTAAACTATATTACAGAGCTATAGTCAAAAAATCAATATGGTATTGGCATAAAAATAGACGTGTAGACCAATGGAACAAAACTGAAGACCCAAATATGAGTACATGCAATTTCAACCACCTCATATTTAACAAAGGGGCCAAGAACATACAACAGAGGAAAGACAGCATGTTCTGCAAATGGTGCTGACAAAACTGGATCTCCACTTGTAGAAGAATGAAACTAATCCCTATCTTTCACCTTGCACAAAAGTCAACTCCAAATGGATCAAACAACTCAATGTGAACCCTGAAACTCTGAAAATGTTAGAAGAAAACATTGACAGTAACCTATAAGATATAGGTGTAGGAAAGGATTTTCTAAACTGGACATTAATTGTTCAGGAAATAAGGTTAAGAATCAACAAATGGGACCTCATTAAACTAAAAATCATCTGTACATCAACAGAAGCAATGAAGGAAATAAAAAGAAACTCACATATGGGAGAAAATCTTCACCAGCAACACAGAATGGGAGAAAATCTCCACTAGCGACACATCCAACAGAGGTTTAATAACCAGAATATATAAAGAACTCAAAAAACAGAGAATCAAGACAGGAAGAAACCCAATTAAAAGATGGGCTAAGGAGATGAACAGAGAGTTCTCAAAATAAGAAATAAAGATGGCTAAGAAGTATCTTAAAAGGTGTTCAACATCATTAGTAATTAGGGAAATGCAAATTAAAACCACCTTAAGATTTCATCTTACCCCAGTCAGACTGACTAAGATCAAGAGAACAAATGATACCAAAGGTTGGAGAGGATGTGGGGAAGGGGAAACACTTATCCACTGCTGGTAGGTTTGGAAAATTGTTCAACTGCTGTGGAAAGCAGTGTGGAGAACCCTTAAAAAAATTGAAAATTAACCTACCATTTGACCTTGGCATATATCCACATAACTCATCCTATTGCAGAGACACTTGTACATCCATGTTTGTAACTGCTCTTTTCACAATAGCTAAGAGATGGAAACAACCTAAGTGCCCCTCAACTGTAGAGTGGAGAATGAAAATGTAGCACATTTACACAATGGAGTTATACTCAGATATAAGGAAATATGAAATCATGAAATTTGCAAGTAAATAGATGGAACTAGAAACTGTTATACTAAGTGAAGTAACACAGACTCAGAAAAATAAACAATGTGTATCCTCCCGGCCTTCCTTCTCTGGAAGCTACGATGAGCTCTCTCAGCTTTGGAGAACTCTATTAAATTGCTAAGGAAAAACAACGGATGATCCAAGGCCAGCTTCAAGACCAAATAACTACATCAGTGGCCAGCATAAGCATACTCCATTGGTGCAGTAGTGACATTTTGTCTTGGGGGCAATCAACACCTACTTAATTTGACTAAAAGCCCACTCAAAGGTCAGAAACTTAAGTGTGGTACTGTAACATAATCTAATACATATGGCCGGAGTGGACATAAATCTTAGAGAAAACCTCAAAACTATCACATTGCTAGACTAATGTGATTTCTTACTATGTGAAAAATATGCATACTTATATTTATAGAAAAAAATCCCAGTCACCGTCATCAAAGAACCTCATTTCCCAGCAGTAAGAGACTAATAGAAAGTACCACAACTGGTCACACATGGACATTGTCTATGAATTGCCTAGGCTTATGGGCATATCTGTACTGTTACCTCTATACCTAAGGTTCATGGAACATATAACATGGATAAAGAAGAGGACAGTAAGGGAGCAGTTCTCAATAATGAAGCTCCCTCATTCAGCAGAGGGCCAGGAGCACAAAAGGTGGTATGGGGTCCATCTAGTGAAGCAGACCTTAAATCTAACCAGAAAGTGATTGGTTACTTCCATAGAATTCATGTCACTATTGCACTATTGGGCAGATTTTTCAAGACCACTTGTCTCTGGAGCATACAGGATTCACAACTGGGCAAGGTTTATGATCTCTTCTGGTAGCATGCATAGCACCTTCCACAACTATGTAAGCTAGCCAATAGAAATGGAGCCCTAAAATTAGGTACAGGTCGATTTTCCTTATTTGTTATACAACTCATTTATGTAATGTCTTAAGTAGTAGGGTCTTACTGTGGAGTTTTAGTGGGTAATCAAGAGCAAGTACAATTGCCAGTATTGTTTGTGGGTTCATGTGACACTCTCATCAACAGCTTCAAAAGAGTGAGCCAATTTCTGACAATGGGTTAGAAATTTTCTAGTCTATGGTGTCTGAAAGGGGCCGTGTCCCCTTCTAATAGGGTAACTTTTTTTCATCTCTTTTTATATTATGTGTGTATATATTTAAGAAGCTTCTCTAATGGTAGATTTTCATATCTTTTTCTAAAGGCCTTTAGTGTTAATCACCCCATACACCCTCCTCTGTCCTAAGCTCCCATTCCCCATCCCATTTAACCTTTCCTATTCTATTATTCACATTTCTTCCTTTGTCTCCCTACATTCTATCCCCTCTTCCAGAAAACCAGACCCCATGGTCCTTTATCAGTTTTTCAGCCTCTATGGATTTTCCAGTTGAATCCAAGGATCCAAACTAACATCTACTTATGAGAGACAATATGTAACATTTGTCCTTCTGGGTCTGGGTTACCTCACTCAGGATGATTGTTCCAGTTCCAGCAATTTACGAGCAAATTTTATAATTTAATTTTTCTTAAAAGCTGAACAATATTCCATTGTGTAAATGTAACATGCTTTGTTTACCCATTCATTGGTTTAGACATCTAGATTTTAAAGTATTTTTACTTTGCATATTCCTGATTACTAAGGATATTGAACACTGAGTCTTCTCTTTGATTATTTAAATAGGTACATAAAAGGCCTTTGACAATATTATATATTCCTTCTTATTAAAAGTCCTAGAAGTTATAAGAATGGAGGAAAGTTACTAAAGGGTATATATGACAAACCCATAGCCAACATCATTCTAAATTGAGAAAAACTAAAATCAATCCCATAAAAATCAGAAATGTGACAGGGCTGTCCACTATCCTCATTCTTTTGCAATATAGTACTTGCAACCCTAGCATTAGCAATAAGACAGGAGAAGGAAACTAAAGCGATGTTAATAGGACAAACAAATAAAACCATTCCTTTTTATAGATAATATATAATACATTAGATCCCAAAGATTCCTTCAGAAAACATGTAGAAATGACCAACACTTTCACCAAAGAAGTAGGATAACCTTAAAAGACTTAATAGGACAAACAAATAAAACCATTCCTTTTTATAGATAATATATAATACATTAGATCCCAAAGATTCCTTCAGAAAACATGTAGAAATGACCAACACTTTCACCAAAGAAGTAGGATAACCTTAAAAGACCAGCTAAAAAGACAGGCTCAAACAACATATTCTCCCAATATTCAATTAACATTAGCCTTGTTTACCCTTAATGTACTTAATGTATATTGAGGGTCTGACGCCCCCCCATCACCTGACACTGGGCCCAGATGCACCCCGTACCACCCATCATGGTTTGATGGAGTGAACCCTTTGATGGACTCTGGAAAGGACCAGATGCATTGCTGACCACAGGGAGAGGATTTTCTTGTGTTTTCCCACAGGATCAACCAAAGCCTATCTGGGTTCCAGC
>NW_008342282.1:2527527-2527981 GCF_000622305.1 Nannospalax galili | reverse complement strand
TGTAAACCCCCCCATCCCACTGGCCCCCCACACAACCCACAAGGCCAAGCCGTTGTGGAAAGGTCACATAAAACCTTAAAAGACCAACTAAAAAGACAGGCTCAAACAACATATTCTCCCAATATTCAATTAACATTAGCTTTGTTTACCCTAAATGTACTTAATATATATCGAGGGTCTGATGCCCCCCCATCACCTGACACTTGGCCCAGACACACCCCATACCACCCATCATGGTTAAATGGAGGGACCCCCTTCATGACATCTGGAAAGGGCCAGATACATTGTTGACCACAAGGAGGGGATTTGCTTGTGTTTTTCCACAGGATCAACCAAAGCCTATCTGGGTTCCAGTCAGAAATGTCCAGAACCTCCCCATCCACAAAAAAGATGGCTTGCATGACCCTGTCACAGACAAAGAAAAGGAACCACACCAGATCACATGGAAAGAGAT
>NW_008342282.1:2511698-2527259 GCF_000622305.1 Nannospalax galili | reverse complement strand
AACTAACGAATATGTTTGCTTCCCTTTCCGACAGACAGATCCATCATGCCTCAAGGAAGTTGATATCTATGGGGGCTGTTGCTATTTCAATCCCTGTAGGTTGGAACAAGGATTCACTGGGGGATATCAGGGCATAACAGGACAGAAAAGACCCATCTACCTAAAGGATAATAAGTATCTCTATGGGAACCATGACTATCCCCTAATATATGTTGCAGATCCATGGGACAATCGCTGGCATATCGGAGTAATAGGAAATTTCTATTCAGGTGCATTCTCTAGCTACCCTGCAGCTGACTTTCATATCTCTCGACAGCTTGTACCTGCAGCTAAGTCTGTGCTAACTCATCATAATATTATTCTACAGGAAAAACAGAGGACCAGATAAGATCAACTATGTCTTGGAGCTAATACATTCAATATGCTGCAAACTTTCTTCCCTTCACCACCCACCCTAATGCCTCTAAGTGTTTCTTTTGTGCATCCAGCAATAGACCTTTACTGACAGCAGTACCAGTTAATACCACCCTTCTTTACCCAGAAACAAAAAAAGATTTCACTGACTCTCATCTGATGGATATTCCCTTATTCAAACAAACTGGCTAATTATTTAATTTTCATTTTCAGCAAGCAAGCCTACTCATTACAAATGCCTCACTAACATTACTCTCTCCAGGATAGCATGTGTCGCCCCTCCTCTTTTCCTATGGTACAAAGGAAAAGCCCAACACTGTGTTAACTCCTCTTTGTCCACCTTTTGTGTACCCGTAATGATTACACCCCAGGTGTACCTCCTCGAGAAAGAGAAAGCTGCCCTCCTCCTTCACACCCGCCAGCAGAGAGAAATTTTCATCCCTTTGCTTAGTGGGGCTCAGACTTGCCCTCTCCCTGGGTGCTGGAGGCGCTGCGACTGCTGCTATTGTACAAACCCATCACCTGGCAGGAGACTTTGAGACAAGCTGGACCAGGCAATGGCATCCACAACTGACAGCCTCGAATCTCTCCAGTGACAAATGAACTCTCTTGCCAGGGTTGTGCTCCAAAACAGAAGAGCACTGGACTTAATAACTGCTGAACATGGGGGGACGTGTGTAGTATTGGGAGAGGAATGCTGTTTTTTTTGTAAATGAATCAAATGTTGTTGAAACCAATGTTAACACTCTCAAAAAACTTTGTAATGATCTATTTTCAAGATTTCAACTCAACAAACAATTAGAATGGTTTAGTAATCCCTTGTTTTTATGGCTCCTACCCTTTGTTAGCCCCCTGATCATGCTGTGTGTCATTTTGATGCTTGCTCCCTGTTTCATACAATTTCTTTGCTGACAAATTACTACCATTGCTAAAATTACTACCAGACAGGTCATGGTCAATTATCAAACTTTGGATTCTCCTGAGATAGATGAGTTGGCTCTTAAGGCTTGTGATGACACTTCTCCATTGTAAAATCAAACAGGGAGAGATGTTTGGAAACCCTGCTGTTAGGGTTGTAGTCCTCCATGTCTGGATACCTCTAAAGGGCTCAGCGCCAAATGGAAGGACTCCCCTTCTCAGCAGGGGGCCTCCTGCTCTCTTCCTGACTTACCTGGAAAGTGCCACCAAGCACAGATGTCTGACCTTATTTGGAACATGACCTTTGGCATAGTTGCCTGGAGTAAAACTACCCCCAGGTTTTTTCTATATGATAATCAAGCATTGCCTGGTAGTTGGAGGATAGGAGGCCACTGCCACATGTGAAAACAGCATACTATGAGCACCTATCAGCTGAGGCATTGGCTACTGCCTCCACACTATATTTGCCCTAGTTCTCCCACTGAATAAATGGAGCTGTTTCACTGAATCTAGAGCTGTTTGCATTGTTGAACCTGCCTCCCTGGAAGGGCTTTCTTCCATCAGTGCTCACTGGCCGTCCTGACCCTGCTCGTCGCTTCTGCTCCCTTTGTCCTCGTGGACCGGTGGCCTACGACCCACGAGGAGAAGGAGAGACCCCACACAAAATTTACTTACAAACACCAATAGTTTTTCTGTATTAATAAGAAAAATGCTGAGATAGAGATCATGGAAACACAAGACCCTTAGGAGAAAAAAAATGAATGGAATGGGAAAAACCTAACCAAGGCAGTAAAAAGATTTCTACAATGAAAACGTTAAATTTCTGAAAGAATTAGGAAGACAGAAGATGGGAAAACCTCCTATGCTTGTGCTTTAGTAGAATAAATATTGTGGAAGTGGCCATCCTACCAAAAGCAATGCTCAGATTTAGTGTAATCCCAATCAAAACCCCCACGACATTCTTCATAGAAATAGAAAAATAATCCCAAAATTCATAAAATTTGTATGGGGAACACAAAATACCCTAGCTGGCCAGGAGCTCACTGTGGAGACCAGACTGTCTATGCCTCCTGAGTGCTGAGATTAATGGTGTATGTCACCACTCTAGCTTTAAGCAACTCTTTCTTAATGATTTCTAACCTGTGCCTAATTTGAAAGAGTCACTAAATAGATGTGAAGATAAACATAGTCTACATAAAGATGAGAAATGTCTTTTAAAGTAAGAGAAAACATTATTTATTTTCTCAGTGTTCCAAATGCAGTCTATCTATCTTTCTGTCTATCATCTATATATCTCTCATTAATCTATCATCTATCTGTCTATCATCTATCAATCTATCATCTATCTATCTTAAATCTATCATCACAATCTCTCTGTGTGTGCACTTTTTTGTATGTGAAAAGTGGCTTTATATTTACGTTATCCCTTTAGAGATTTCAGAAGCATTTACCTCCAGTTGTTAACATTTATGGCTTTCAAAGTTGAGAGGAAATTTCAGAGAAAACTGGCATTTCCCTTCTGACTTCTGGCATCTACGTGAAAGAAGTACTGTTAGGTATAATGATTAACCCTACTAAATATTAGAATCACTAGAAAGATTTATCAGATCATAAATGTCAGAGACTCACCCTCAGTGACTGACATTTAATTGGATAAAATGAGGCATCAGCATCAATATTTTCTGAAAGATGTCCCTGATGACTCTAATGCATTATCAGACTTTGTGAACTTCATCTTTGAACATCAGAGCTACAACAATATCACCACCTGTGATACTTTCAGAATTTCTCTGGGTTAACCTTGACCTTCTGAATGAGAAACATGTCTTGTGACTAAGCAATCAGTTTTAGCAAACTTTCAAGATAATTTTTGTGCTTGCTGAAATTATGGACATACTACACTGCTTTATAAAATATCTGTTTACTTCTTCTTTTCACTCCTTGACAGTGGAACAATGTATCAGATTGGAAATTTTGAGAGAGAAGGCACTGAGGCTGATGGAGTAATTAAGGTTTTATGTTTCTAGTGGCCAACTTGTTCACAGAGGTGTGCATTACTGTGGTATCTCCTGGCACATTCAGTATTGTAAGCTCTGCTTACTGGAGGGCAATTACCTATCTGTAGCCATAGCTGAAATGGAGTATACCAAAGGCATACTTTGGGGGTGAAATAACAGCAAGTAGCTTTGGTTGCAGGTCAAAGTATTGTAATTAACTTCTCAAATATTTATCTACAGTCTACTATATTTATCTGCCCGCTACCTACAGCATGTAGGTACTAGTTCATTGGACCTTAGAGCTGTGTCAAAAAATAAATGTTTTATTAAATGACTAGATTTCATCCTTAAGGATAGAAATGTAGTTGAAACCATTAGTGAGAATTTCAAGTTAGAAGGAGAAAGTGGCCTCCCATCAAGCTAATGTAGTAGAAAAGCTAGATGGAGATTAAACCAGCAAAGGAAGTAAGTCAAGTTCTAAGTGTAAAGGACTTTTTAGAACTCATTCCAGAGATGAACGCCACTTGAAACATGCTTTCAGAATAAGATGGGTGCTTGCAAGGAGAATCATTCATATATATCATATGTCATATGTTCATATATATTCATATATATCATATGTATGATTTATGTGAGATTTAAATAGTAAATTTTGACAATTTTAGGACCTCTCCCCTATTTGCAGCCCTCTTATAAATCTCCCCTTATTTTCTTCTACTCTATCTTGTACTTAATCTTATAGATTAAGGCCTACCAAGCCAAATTTGTGTCCCCAAATATCTTTCAGTGTGAGTCTATCCACTGGAATCTGCTTAACCTATCTAGCATCACTCTCTTAAAGAAAACCAATCCTCTCTGTCCTAGTAGCTATTGGTTGCCAATAGTTTCTCAGCTAAGTTTGGAGCTTCTTACCCGTGTCTCACTTCTAGTTTTTTGTCTGGTTTGAGCTTACATGGGTCTTATGTGTGTTGTTACAATTGCTGTAAGTTCATATGAATAACTTCCCTGCTGCCTGGAAAACAGTTTCCTTGTGGTCATTAGACATCTCTGCCTCTTACAATTTTCTGGCTGGTCTTCTGCACTGATCTCTGAGCCTTGGGTGGCAGAGGTTTGATAGAGGTGTCTTTTTCAAGGTCTCTGCAGTGTTATACTCTCTGCACTTTGGCCACTTGTGGCTTTCAGGGTTACTTGTGAGAGTTAGCAGATGCATTAATATTCTTTCCAACTCCTGTTCCACTAGATTCCCTGAGTCATGTGTTCAGGTTGCATTGTATGTGTCGCTTAGGGCTGGCCATTGCACAGACACTTATTCTCTGCCTTTGACAAGTTGTTGAATTTTGTAATACTCTTCATCTGTTGCAGAAAACTTCTCTGACGAGTCATGAGAGCTACATCTGTAGATATAAGGAAAAGTATTTAGAATATACAAAGAATTTTCATTGGTCTAGGAATATGACAAAAACATTTTTTTCTCACAATATAATTTCTTACTGTGTGTAAAATATGGATTCTTATATTTACAGAGAGTATCTGTCATTACTCATCAAACAAGATCCTTTTGCATCAGCCAAAAATTATTACAAAGCTCCACAACTGGTCATACACTGATATTGTCTGTGAATTATCCAAGCCTAAGTGGGAAAATGGAACCCCTATACCTAAGGCTCAAGGAACATAAAACAAGTAGTAAAGAGAACACTATTGCATCTCTCAACTCTCATCAGTGAAGGTCCCTCATAAAACAGAGGGTCAGGAACACAGAGAGTCAAATGGCCAAAGTGTAGAGAATAAAAGTCTTTGGCCAGGACTCCTATATTAAGCTTTACCCACCCAGGACTCAGAGACTATTGCAGAAGAGGGGGAACAGAAAGATTGCAAGTGACAGGGGAGGAGGTGCATGATCATATGGGAATAGAGACTTAGAGGCTCTTGGGACCTTGCTCATATGAACCTACAGCAATGATGACAACATGCACAAGACCCATGTAAACTCAGTCAGACTAAAACCAACTTAGATCTCTGGAGATGGACAGCGGGCCTCAATCTTAGCCATGGAACTACTGAGCAGCTGATTAATACTGGGTGAGGAAGCATTGGTCTTATTTAAGGGACTGATTACAGACAGGCTAACTCAAGCTCAGTGGATGAACTTACACTGAAGAATATCAGGGGACACTAACTTGACTCCACAGCTCTTATCATAAATGACAGACTGCATGAAATCCAGTGGGGTAGGCTATAGGAGGATCCTGATGGGGAAGGGGGTATAAAGGTGGTTGGGATGTTCTGTGTGAAATACACAAATATTCATTAAAAATTTACCAAAAAATATGTTTTTCTCTAAGATCAATAATTTCTCCAGTCATGTGTATTTTGCTATATTTACAATACCAAAGATTAGTTCCCAACCTTCGAGAGGACCATAAATCCAGTTAGACAATTGTTGATTACCCCTAAGCTAAAAGTTCCACTCTCAGAAGACAAAAAAAAAGTTCCACTACTGCACCAGGAGAGATTATAGCTGTGCTGGACATCGTTGTGGTTCATAGACTTTACAACTGGATGGAATCATTAATTGGTTTGCTCCATTGACTTTTTACATAGTATATTCTGATAATATTGAAGCTGATCTTCAGGGAGGAGGCCTGAAGATCAGTTCTATTTGGAATATTCCAAGTCTTGATTCTGAAGTATGCCCTGTCTTCAGAAATACGGTCTTACATTTCAGTTCTAGGGGGAAATAAAGTTCTATGGCAATAGACTGTCCTAGCTTGGGAGTCTCCTAGACCACCCTGACAAAGAACCCAAAGGGAGGTTTCCCCTGTTTGGTACTGCATTTTTTAAAATTATATAGCTTTCAGATATACACATATACCAGAAACTTATACTAAGTAAAGTAACACAGACTCAGAAAAACAAGTGACATTTGTTCTCTTCTCTCTCATTTGTGGATCTTAGCTCCAAATCTTAAGCTATATATCCTTTAGTATATATCCTGATGCCACCATAAGCATAAGGAAAATGTAACAGAATAAGGGGGTAAGGCGTATAATACATTCAATTTGGCTTTTCAAAGACATAATTGTTATCTCTCCACCCTATCCCTTAGTATAACATTCCTTATTCCAACCCTGGTTAAAGTATCCTAATTTTCCCCCATTGCTCCTTGATAACACCTGTTCCCCACTTTTTCCCTTTCTGGATGATAAAGTTGATACAGTTATAGGCTCCATCTTGGGAAACCAACATTAAATACAACAAGAAAGTGGTTGGATACACCCATAATATTTATGCCAATATTGTGCCAGTAGGCTTATTTTAAAGGCCTATTGTTGTTGTAACTGGCAAGGTTCAGAGTTGGTCAAGATTGTTAATTTCCTTTCCCAGAGCATGCATAACATCTTCTAGCACCATGAAAGCTAGTCAATAGAGATGAAGCCGTGAAATCAGTACCAGATTGATTTTATTCTTGTTTGTTCTATGATTCATGTGTACACTGTCTTCAGAAATAGGATCTTGTCAATTTCTGGTGGGTAACCAAGAGCAGCAGCAATGGCCAGTATTCTTTGAGGGTTCATAGGATCCTTGGTTAAAAGTTTCAAAAGACAAAGCTATTTCCTAGTATTGGGTTTTTCATTTGTTAGCCTGTGGTGTTTGATAGTGTCAGTGTCCCTCTGCTATAGTGTAACTACATTTTGTCTCTTTCAATATTGTATACATATGCTTTAAGAAGCTTCTATAGTGGTAGGTTTTCATATGATTATTCTAAAGATAATTAGTGTTAGCTATCCTTCTCCATACTTCCTCCTCTGCCATGCCTTCCCATTCCATTCTCTCTTTAATCCTCCTCCCTCCATTATTCCCTTTCCCTATTTTTAAAACTGCATTCTATGTCTTCTTCCTAGGTAACCCCACTCCCATGTTCTTAGCCCTTTTGACTTTGATAAAATGAAATTTCAAAGTGGTTGTAATTTGAGTTTCTGATAGCTAAAATTTTTCAACATTAAATAAATATTTCCCAGACATTTGCATTTTGTCTTTTGAGATTTCTCAGTGTAGATCCATGCCAACAATTTCTAATTGGGTTGTTTTTGTTTTTCATGTTCACTTTATTGTGCCCTTTGTATATTCTAGATATTAACCATCCGCCAGATTTATACCTTCCTATTTTGTTGATTGACACTTCACTCAAATGATAATGTCTTTTGCCAAATAGAAGAAAAATTTTTAAGATTTTACAATTTTATTTGAATTTTAAAGAAAAATCCTCAGGGCAGGTGAGCTAGTAATCTTAGCAGTTGCCTTGAGGAGGATAATGGAGGGGACAAGGCATGGTGGTCAGTCGTGCATGGCTGGGAGAAGGAAGCTTTAGGGAAGGTAACAAAATACAAGATGCTAGGGTCATCCCAAAGACTTAAAGAAAGCATGTTTAGAAAAGATATATGAAGAAGAAAAGAAAATATTACACTTCTCTGAAGAATTCAGGGAAAAGGACAAACTCATAGACTACATGGCTGTAGCTGGTCTGGAAATTCGGCACTAGCAGGCAGGATTCCAGGCAAGAAAAACTGTCTATCTTATTAATGCAATAGATATTCCACCCATCTAGGTGTGGTCCTATGACCAGATGATTGACCAGTTAAGTTTACACAAAATGGAGGGGCTCAGGGTAGTACAGTCCCCACTGGCTCTGGAACATAAGTCAAATCTTTGACCTGTTTTGATTTTGAGGCTCATATTTGGTTCTCAGGACCATAATTTTGATGGCATTTGAATGCCTCTTATATATCTGGCTAGACAATTTAGATGGCATGGGATCATCATAAATGCCAGGAGGAATATTAACCAGAGGCCCAGTAAAACTCAGTTACATCCAAATTATTGGTATAAAAACAGCAAACCTCACCTAAGGCCATGTATGAGTCATCTTCCTCTAGGAACAGTAGGTCCAGCCCCCTTCTGTTTTGTAACACTATTTTAGCTAGGGAGTTGACATCTCTCTCCAACTGCTTGATGGAGTCCTCTGGATGGCCAATGTCTCTGTTTATCTGAGAGCTTAGAAGCCCATTTATTTTTAACTCTAAAAAAAACCTTATTGAGAATTTCATACATGCATATAAGGCGTTTTGATCAAATCCATACCCACTCCCTTCCCTCTAGCACCTCCCATATCTCCCTGCCACTTTTTTCTGACAACTTTATATAAGGAAGAGGGGAAGAGTTAGAAGGGTTATGATAACCACACCAGTGAGGCATGTGAACATTTTGTTTGGCTTTTGCCTGTAATTTCCCTTTCTTTCTTTCTTTCTTTCTTTCTTTCTTTCTTTCTTTCTTTCTTTCTTTCTTCTTTATTTCTTTCTATGGGGCTTTTTGCTACTCTAAGAGGTAACCCTAAAATCTTTTAAGGATTAGATAAGAGCTTCAAAATACTTTTGACATTTTTGATCTTGGGAACAAAGTATGTTGCTAAGAGGCCCAAGGATATTTTCATTTTTAGCCAAGAAACTGGATACTTTTCTTTGGGGTCTTTTTGCCCCAACTGCCTAGCCAATTCCTACCTCCCATTCTTATCATACCATTCTCTCAAGAGGTTACCCAAATCACCAGTAGGGAATCAGGACACAGCTGGCTCTGGCTTCTTCCATGCTAAACAGTGATGAAGGGTGAGGAAATTGGGGTACCCCTTCAGTGGGTCTATCAAAATACTCCCAAATTGCATAACCTTTATCTGTGAAAGTAACTCCTTGACTGACGAATAGAAGATGTGAAGGAGAAGTAAAGGCAAGAGTAATTAGCATTACAAGTTCTAGATAGGGAACCAGAAAAAAAGTCAGAACAGGGCAAATTTCAAATGTTCATATCAGAGTTCATTGGGATTTTTTAAAGAGAGAGAAGCCTAAAATATTTATCAGCCATGGCTAAGGTGGTGGCATCCAAGGGAGCAGCACCTGTAATTTCTGTTTCCACAAAGATGGCAACAAGACTTCTCTTGGTGTTTGAGAGACCTGAGTTAAGGTGAAATGTTTCTGCCGTTCCTCTCTGATATAGAGATAAACCTGGGGGAGAACTTGGACTAGTATGCCTATGTCTCCGTGGTGATAGTCCCATTCTGTAGTCATGCACTTAGTAAGACTGAAGGTGCATGCCCACCAGGTGGTTTCAGGGGCTTCAACATGAAAACCTAGGCCTCCTGAGAATTTGTGGGGCCATGTGCTATTCTAATATTCCCCCCTATCCAAAGAGGTAAACTTTAAACTGTAGGGATTAGACAAGAGCTCTCAAATACATTTGACATTATTGGACTTTGATACATACCAGGCTGCTCAGAGGTCCAAGGATATTTTGACTTTCACCCAAGAAGGAAACTGGCTACTTTTCTTTGGGGTCTTTTTATCTTAACTGCCTATCTAATTTCCACCTCCTATTTTTATTCTATCACCTCCTGAAGAGGTTACTCAAATATCCAAAGGGAATTAGGATACCTACCACTCTAGCTTCTTCCATGCTGAACAGGGACACAGGATGTGGCACCTGGAGTACCCCTTCAGTGGGTCTATATAAAAACTCCCAAATTGCATAATTTTTTAACTGTAGGGAAAAAAAGAAAGTCTTTGACCAGTGCCTGGGAGATGTAAAGGAGAAGTAAAGGCAAGAGTAGTTAGCATTACAACTTCTAGACAGGGAATCAGAAGAAAAATCAGAACAGGGCACATTTTAAAATGTCCAAATCAAAGTGCATTAGAATTTCCTAATGAGGGCTTCCAAGAGCATCCATTTATTGTGTTTCTCCTCATTTTCCTTTTGGCTGCCATGGCTGGACTTGAGAATGATGAACTCAGGATTTGTTTTCAGGCATTTTGGTAGGTTTTGGAGTGGCTAGAATCAGTCTTCTAGACAGGGAGAGAAAATAAAGTTAGCCATCATTTTAGAACAATATTGGGTTATTGGGTTGTCTTCCTTAGCTGCAGGTGGGCACTACAGTATTGCATACCAATATTTGAAGTCTTGCATTTGAGCAGCATTTTCTTGTTAAGCACAAAATCATTAATGAGAAATAATTATCTAAATCACATTTTACATGAACTTAAGTCTAACGTATGGGAAATGTAAACCTTTGGGCTCTTAAAGAAATATACTGATCACTTTAATTTTTTGTTATACTTTCCTTTTGGGTGTTTAAGGCCATGTAGCTGGCCCAAATTAACTAATTTATTTTTACTTTTAAGATCGGTTGATGATCTGGTCCTCAGGGGTCACATGGGCTTGGGAGGAGCCCCTGGCTCCTTAAGCCTTCCTTTTTCTAGTTACATCTATGTGGTTTTGCTTGGAAGCTTTCAGGAAATGTTTCCTCTGTGTTGACCCTCCTTTTTGCAGACTGGACACTGGCTCATGTCCATCTGGTGGGGTTTCCATGGCCTCCCTGAACAAGAGGACAGGTAACTCACTACAATTACAAGACATTTCTAGGGATGCCCCATAGTCCCCTGTGACTTAGTTGACCTTAGAGGGAGAGGGACAAAAATTGTCCCTTTAAATCCCTCTGACTAGATTGGTATGGGCCTCAAAGTATGGCTGTTAAACACCCAAGAATTTTAGTTCCACCAGTCTGGTACTTTTAATTACTATTTGTTATATAGATAAAGCTTGGGCAAAAAACAAATGTACTCAGATAAACCTTGACTATACATATATTTTGTTCTTTAAACTAGTTGACTAAACTATGACCTTAGAAAATTTAATGTTTTCTATATATTATTTTTGACTCATTCTTGATACATTGTAACAAACCTATACAGACCTTCATCACTTGTTTAGCCTTTTTAATTTTTTTTAATTTGGAAATATCCAGTCATTATAACCTTTTTACATGAATTTTTCTTAATATCCTTTTAGCATCTTTTAGCTTTTCATTTTTTTAATAACTGTGAGACATAATAACATTAACAAATTTTTTATCTCTTGTCAGAATTCTCTTCCTGGGGATACTAAGCAGTATTTAACCCCTTCTAAGATTCTAATGTTAAACCAATGTTTGATTACATTAATGTTTACCCTAAGGAACCAATGAACTTACTGAATTTACTTAGAGAGGTGACTGAGGGGTTATTGAAGTGTATGAGTGACCTGAGAGTATTTATACTAGAAAGCCTTTACCCACTTTGGATATTGATTTTTCTATAACCTCATGGATTAAGCCTTTTTTTTCCTACCTTTTCCCAGATTATATAATTTAGTCCTCCCTAAATCCAAGGGACGATTTGTGATTAGGGCAAAATTACATACCGTTGGCTGGGAAAAGTGGCTGGACGCTCAGGTGAGAGTCCTAAGACCCTGCTTACCCCTCCTTCCATGAAAGAATACAATCATCAACAAGCCCAATTGTGATGATCTTTAGCAAGTAGACATAGCTGAAGTCATGAAGATGGCAGTTATTTGGCTCAGGAGAGTGCTGAGAAGCAGCATCATTCACTGCAGTTGTAAATGGAAAGCAATGTGTTCTGGATTTTTTCATTCCTAGATACAAGATGTTGCTGAAACTCATGAAGGCAGCAGATAAAATGGGGAGCTGTGTCCATTATGTTGTTGCTTTGAGAGCATGTCTCCCCCACTACCCCCAGCATGTGGTATGACTCCTTCTATACTGAAATTAAAATGCTAAGATCTAGTGAGAAAAGCAGCTGCCTTGGGACCAGGTGGTCTGAGCAATGCCTAAGAAGAAGTTCCAGAAAGAAATGGCCTTTAAAAAGTTTGTCCCTGAGGCAAGAAGTTTGGATGCCCACCACTTTCCAAATGCTCCTGGGTAAGCTCTCTTGTTTAGGAGCCAGTCTTTCAGGTGAAACTGCCTCGAGGAGTTCTTTGAAATAATGCAGCATGCAGCCAAGAAGAGTTTTGGCCATAATAGTCTGGCTCCCATGTCTGCAACAAAACTTACAAGTACACCAGAAGACCAGAAGACAAGAATCTACAAGATGAAAGAAAATGATACAAAGCACAAAAAGACAAAATGGCTCAAACAGACAAGTCCAGACAAACAAACACAGACATGGGGTGGCCACCTTGATGCATAAATTTGCTCATTCCCCCAAATCCTGGGGAATGGAGAATGTCTTCTGCTGTTCCTGAGGGACTGGGTTAATGGCTGCATCTAACCCCCTGCCTGGCCCCTAGATGTCCAGAACCCCAAAACACTCACCAATCAGTCCATTTCTAAGCACAGGTGCATCAGCTGTTCGATATTTGTTTAAATTTGCTGTAGTTGCAATCTCAGGCTCCCAAGGGCCTGTCTATGAGTCTGCCTCCAATCAGACTCTTCCCCTTAACTGGACCTTTCCCATATTTGGGACCTTTAATTTAGCAGCCTGCAGCCTCAGGCTCCTATGGGCCTCTAAGTCCACATTTGGGTTTCTCCCAGTATCGGCCTCTTCCAGGCTACATAGAAGAAACTTTCTAGTTTCTTGAGACCTCATTTGTTAATATTTAGACATATGCATATTATGTACCCTACTGATATGTTAGCATGTGAGGTCTTTACTTCTGGTGTCTTCAATTTCTTTCTTCAGTGAATTAAAGTGTTCATGAAAGTCCTTCACTTCCTTGGTTAGATTTATCTCAAGATATTTTTTTTGAGGCTATTGTGAATGGGGTGGGTTCCCTGGCTTCTTTCTCAGTATGATTGTTGTTGGTATATAGAAAGGCCACTGATATTTGTATTTTAATTTTATATCCTGATACTTTGCTGAATGTGTTTATTATCTCTAGGAGGTTTCTAGTGAAGTATTTCAGGTCTTTTATGCATAGAATCATATCATCTGCAAATAAGGACACTTTGATTTATTTTTTCAAATTTTTATCCCTTTATCTCCTTCATTTGTCTTTTTGTTCTAAGACTTCAAGTATCATATTGAACATGAACGGAGAAAATGAATAATCTTGACTAGTTCCTGATTTTAATGGAAATTCTTTTAAGTATTTTCTCCATTTAGTGTGATGTTTGCTGTGGACTTATTGTATATCACCTTCCTTATGTTCAGCTATGTTCCCTGTATCTGTAGATTATCCATGTTTTTTATCATGAATGGATATTGTATTTTGCTGCAGGCCTTTTCTGCATCTAATGAGATGATCATGTGGTTTCTCTCAAGTCTATTCATGTGGTGGATTACATTTGATTTATGTATGTTGAACCATTCCTGTATTTCTAAGATGAAGCAAACTTGATCATGGTGGATAATCTTGATATATATTTACGTTTAATTTGCAAACATTTTATTAAGAAGTTTCTCTATTCATAGGGAAAGACTGGTTTATTATTTTTGCTATTTTTGTTGGGTCTTTGGTTTTGGGATAAGAATAATACTTCATAGAATTTTGAAATGTCATTTTCCTTTCTATTTTATGGAATATTTTGAGGACTATTGGTATTAGTTCTTCTTTTCTGGTCTGGTAGATTTCTGATTTCTATCTGGTCCTGGGCCTTTTTAGTTGGGATATTTATAATTACTGCATCTACTTCATTTGTTGTTATGGGTCTGTTTATGCCATTTAATTTACCTTTGATATACCATACATATCAGGAAATTTATTCAATTCTTGTAGACTTTCCAGCTTACTGGAATTAAATTTTTTTAATGTATGTCCTATGATTTTCTGAATTTTCTCAGAATCTGTTCTAATATTTCTAATTTCATCTCTGAGTTCATTAATTTGGGTCTTCTCTCCCTTTCTTCTGGTTAATTTAGCTAAAGGCTTGTCCATCTAGTTAATCTTTTCAAGAACTCTTTGGGGCTGGAGAGAAGGCTCAGTGGTTAAGAGCACTGACTGCTCTTTCAGAGGACTTGGGTTCAATTTCCATCACCTACAAGGCAGCTAAGAACCATCCATAACTTAGTTCCAGGGGATCTGATGCCTTCTTCTGACCTCTGAGGGCACTGCATGAAAGAGGTAAGGGGTGTACTTAAACACATGCAAGCAATACACTCATAAACATAAAACAAAAAAGAACTAACTCTTCATTCAAACTACATTTTTGCTGTTTTATTTTTAATTTTGTTTTGATTTTGCTTTTTTTGTTTGTTTGTTTTTTAAAACAGGGTTTCTTTGTAGTTCCAGGTGGCCTGAAACTCACTATGTAGACCAAGCTGGTCTAGATCAAACAGATCTGTCTGCCTCTGCCTCCCAAATGCTGGGATTAAAGTCTACCTAAAATGCTTTATTTTAAAATGATATAAGCTGTAATTATTAAAATCAACTACAGAAATGCTTACCCACACACTCAGAACTGAAAACTTTCAGCTACTTGAATTTGGGATTGAAAACAAAGTTTGCTATTGCTCTGAAGATCTGTGTATTATACACATGTAAATGGAGAGTGGATGCTTATGAAGAGAAATAAGGAAAGGGAAGGAGCTTGAAAGGAAGACAGAAATTGTCCTCAGTAATATTTGGAAATTTTGTTTAATAGTTTACCATTGTTTTTGAACTTTTAAGATAAGATCTCATTTTGTATCCCAGGCTAGTTTCAAATCTATCTGCCTTGGCCTTTTGAGTCCTGTGAATACAGGTATATCCCAAACTTTTCCTGGACCACTTGATTGGATTTTTAATTAACTGAAACATTTTATATTCTTTATCAGCCTGTCATAATATATTTCCTTGTTTTCTATACTTCTGTACACATATACCATCAAAACTATATACTGACCTGTTTTTACCTTTAATACTACCTGTTAGGTTGTCTGTTTTTTATAGTTATTGCGTGATCTCCAGTGCTATATAACTGATATATGACTTGTTTAGGCTATAAAATGATGAAAAAAAAAAACTCACAAAAGTAAATACAGTCAGTAAAAATTTGTGTACTATCTGGGAGAGACAGCCTTATCACGTTTTGTCTAGGATCTGCTCTCCTTGAAAGATGCACACTGACTATCATAAAAATAAATCATAGAATTATCATGCTAAAACTACAGTGATAATCATACCCCCATTTCCTGTAATTTCACTGAATCCATTTTTCATGCTGAATCATTTACTAATTACAAAATTCCATGCAAATTCCTTGTACTCAATTTGTCCTATTTAGTCTAATATTATTATATACCCTGCTTGCTCATTCCTGTGCTTTTTAATTTTTTTTATTTTGGTCTCTTTTGTTATACAAAATTCATCATTTAATAGTCTTATCTTGCCAGGCATGGTGGCGCACACCTTTAATCCCAGCACTTGGGAGGCA
>NW_008342282.1:2471307-2511506 GCF_000622305.1 Nannospalax galili | reverse complement strand
CTCAGCGGTTAAGAGCACTGGCTGTTCTTGCAGAAGACCCGGATTTGAATCTCAGCATCCACATGGCAGTTAACGACTGTCTGTAACTCCAGTTCCAGGGGATCTGATGGCTTCTTCTGTCCTCTGCAAGCATTGCAGGACACAGAGGTATTTACATACATGCAGGCAATACACTTACACATAAAAAAATAAATAAATAAATAAATAAATAAATAATGAATCACTTAAAAATTGCAATTAAAATTGAACAAAAATAAAATATGGAACCATTTATAGAATGCCTTGTAAAGATACTATTTTGTCAGTTTAAAACTGTTTCTGCTTCTGAGATGGTCTTTCTATGTGGCCCAGGTCAGCATCAAACTTGTGTTCATCATCCTTTGTCTCCCTTCTGACTTCTGGGATTACAGGCAGGGCTTTTTTTTCTGCAGAAAAATCATAGTCCTCTGATTTCATTTCATATAACCTTCCTTTTCACACATTTCCCTTGATGCCAGCCTTTTTTTCTGTTCTGTCTTTTCTACTTGTCTACTCAGTAGAGTAGTTTACTCCCTATACTCATGCTAGATGCAGCCCAGTTGGCCATTTCCATTTTCAGAATTTAAGCCTATACTTGGATATTAAATTTTCAGAAAGGTCATGACATCAGAAAGTGCCTCATATCCAACCTGCACTCTGTATTCTTACCAGCAGGTGTTCTTCATATAATAAAATTGAAATTTTCTTTAATGATTTTCCATTTTCTCAACATATATATATTGTTTGCTTTTTAAAGTTCCCTTGCCTCTCCTCCCCAATATGCTAAAATACATAAGTTCACCATGTCATCCCTAGGGCTGGAAGGATTTTTGGAGCAAACACACCAAATAAGTGCCTGGGTGGCTATGCATTCTTGATTCCTTGGTGCTCTGAGGGAGTTATGTTAAATGTCCAACTGTTCTTGATCCTATAAAATTCCATTATTCAAACATTAGACCAAAGGATATGCACATTTCACAGCATCCCAAAATGATTTTGCAAATGAGAACATTTATCTTTTATAGCACTATTCCTAAAATTGTCATCCCAGGTGTGGTGGTTTGAATGAAAATGACCCCATAGGCTCCAAGTACTTGGACATTTTGTCCCCAGTTAGTACACTATTTTCTGTGTCTTAGAAGATGTGGTTATGCAGGAAGAAGCACAACATGGGAGGCAGACTTAGAGAGTTCTGACGACTTGCTAGATATCAAGTCACTCTCTTGCTTCCTGTGACTGCTCAAAGATGTGAGCACATGGTGATGGATTCTTTACACAGCAACAGAAAAGGGACTAATATAGTAATTGGTACCAGAAAATGGGATGTTGGCTGTGAACAAACTGACCATGTGGGTTTTCAGAGGAATGTGGAAGACTGGAATTTAGGGCTAGAAAAGTGGTTGATTTATGTAAACAGAAGTTAACAGGGCATTCTAGTAGGCACCTATAAGAATGGAGTCCTGAAAAAAATGTAGTTCCAGAGGGAAATAAGGACTTCAGAAAATGTGACATTTTGGCAAAGAGACCGGCTGGAGTCTGCTGTCAACAAAGAAGTGGACCTAAGGCTAAGTAGAAAAGCAATCAACAGAATTTCTTCATTGACAGAAGAAATTTCAAGATAGCCTAAAGTGGAAATCGTAGCATGGCTACTAATGGTGAATATTATGCAGATATACAGTGAAAAAGAGTAATAGGGCAGCAAGAAATACAGAATGCACAGTTTGAATTAAAAAAGCACAAGAATAGTTAATATTGGAGCCAAGGCATGTGCTGAAGGAGATGATCCCTTTGATAAAAACAGTAGTGTAATTCAGGAGAGGCCGAGATAGTTGCACTTAAATTAGGGAGATATTGCCTCCAAGGCAAGACCATGCTCAGTTAAACCTCCAACCCGTGAAAGGAAAATATTTCAGGAGTTATCTACTAAAAAACACTAAAGAGAAATTGTTCTAAAGTAAATAAAATGGGCTGGGGTCCATCCCAAACTTCCATCAAAACTTGGCAGTGTTTTTCATCTGGTGACAACTTTAGAGGCATGAAAAATGCAAAAGTGAAGGGGATATTGGTTCTTTCTCCACATTTTCAGAGACCCACTGAGGCCAGGCAGTATGCAGCATGGGTTCTTCTGCATAAAGAAGGCCCTGATAGGCCATTGTGTGAAGCTGTGAAGATGAAGCCTGTTTGGTAGCAGAGACCCCACAAGATGTTCATGATGTCAGAGCTTGAGATGTAGGCCAATGAAGGTTGCACACAGGGAGTGGTACCAGCCTAAGAGAGAGATGTATGTTTCACCCAGAAAAGCTGGAGAGACTAAGCCATCTAAGCCCTTTGGAAGTAAAGTCCCAGAAGTTCGAAATGTTCTATGCTCTGTGAGCCTTATGTGTAGGTTGTATTGTAGATGTGTCACTTAGGCCTGGGAAATTCATAGACAATATCTGTGTGTGACCAGTTGTAATAGCTGATGATTATCTGGTGCAAAATAAGGTTCTTTGATGAGTGATGACTGAGATTTTGTCTGTAAACATAAGGATACATATTTTGCACATAGTAAAAAGTGACATTAGTCTAGAGATGGGACAGACGGGGTTTTTTGTAAGATGTATGACCTCTAACCATGGATATTTGCTTATGTTTACACTATCACACTTGAGTGTCCTCCAATTGAGTGGGTTTATTTCTAGTTAGGTACCTGTTGATTGTCCCAGGCTTAGAGTGCTTAAGAGAGTTGTTTCCTGTGCCAGATTGAAGAGGTGAGCACTCTTCTATTTTCTGCTCCTGCCACCTCCTGCCACCATACCTGCCTGCCATGAGAGACTGCAATTCTTTTTGTCTCCCTTTTATAAGTTCCTTAGCCATATTTATTTCTTCCCTCGAGAACTCTTTGTTTAGATCTTTAGCCCATCTTTTAGTTGGGTCACTTGGTTTCTCAATTCTTTGTTTTTTGAGTTCTTTAAATATTCTGGGTGTTAAACTCCTGTCAGATGTGTCACTAGTGAAGATTTTTTCCCATTCTGTTGGTTTTCTCTTCACTTTTTTTATTGGTTCTTTTGCTGAACAGAAACTTTTCAGTTTAATGAGGTCAAACTTGTTGACTGGTGACCTTAATTCCTGATCAACTGCTGTCTGATTTAGAACATCCTTTCCTACTCCTATATCTTGTAAGTTACTGCCAATATTTTCTTCTAATAGTTACAGGGTTCCAGTTTCAAATTGAGGTCTTTGATCCATTTGGAGTTGACTTTTGTGCAAGGTGAAAGATAAAGATCTAGTTTCATTCAAGATCCAGTTTTGCCAGCACCATTTGTTAAAGATGCTGTCTTTCCTCTATTGTGTATTCTTGGCACATTTGTCAAATATCAGGTGGCTGAAATTGCATGTACTCAGGTGTGGATCTTCAATGATGTTCCATTGATCTATTTTTGTGCCAGTACCTTGCTGTTTTTAAGACTATAGCTCTGTAGTATACTTTGAGATTTGGTATAGTAATCCCTCCAGCATTGCTCTTTGTTTTCAGGGTTGCTTTGGCTATCCAGGGTCTTTTGTGCTTCCATATGAATTTAAGGATGCTTTTATTTTCTAATTTTGTGAAGTATGTCATGGGGATTTTGATTGGCATTGCATTGAATCTATATCTTTAGGTAGGATGATCATTTTCACAATATTAATTTTTATAATCAATGAGCATGGGAGGTACTTACATCTCCTGGTGTCTTCCTCAATATCTTTCTTTAATGATTTAAATTTTTCATTTTAGAGATTATTGGTGTCTTTGGTCAGATTTATCGCAAGATATTTTTTTCAGCTATTGTGAATGGGAGCATTTCCCTGTATTCTTTCTCCAATTCCTTGTTATTGGTATATAAAAAGACTACTGATTTTTGTAGATTGATTTTATAACATGCCACTATACTGAAAGTGTTGATCAGTTCTAGGAATTTTCAGGTGGAATTTTTGGGATCTCTTAGGTATAGTATCATAGCATCTGCAAAAAAGTGATAGTTTGACCTCTTCTTTTCCAATTAGTAGTCCTTTAATTTTCTTCTCCTGTCTTATTGCTCTAGCAAGAGCTTCAATCACTATGTCCAAAAGGAGTGGAGACAGTGGACGTCCTTGTCTGGTTCCTGATTTTAATGGGAATGCTTCCAGTTTTTCTCCATTTAGAATAATGTTGGCTGTGGGTTGTTGTATATAGCTTTAATTATGTTGAGGTATGCTCCCTTCAGTCCAATTTCCTCTGTGACTTTGAACATAAATGCATGCTGAATTTTGCAAAAGCCTTTTCTACATCTATAGAGATGACAGTTTGGGTTTTGTCTTTGAGTCCATTTATATATAAGTTCCTTTGGTCAGGGTGTTTCTATCACAACAACAGAAAACTGATTACTACACAACAATTTACAACATGGCCATCAACATAAACTTCCAAAAAAATTGAAAATATTCATGGTCCCACCCAGATTCGTGACAGGAATCACAAACTTATGGAGAAGGGGCATTAATATTATTTTAAAAGCTCCAAAGGTGATGCTGAAGTCTGAGAAGACTGCTTTAATATAGAACTATTCTTGAATAAAGGCAGCTGTTTTTAACTAGCTATCCACAATTGGAAAAATTAGCAATATTTTTTCATTAAGTTAAACACTAAAACATGAAATAAATTGCTGATCATAACCTTCTAAAATATGTCAGTTATGAAGGCTAGAATAGTTACAGTGAATTTCA
Source organism: Nannospalax galili (assembly GCF_000622305.1). Lineage (NCBI taxonomy): Eukaryota > Metazoa > Chordata > Mammalia > Rodentia > Spalacidae > Nannospalax > Nannospalax galili. Next base: position 2,506,766 of record NW_008342282.1, on the reverse strand, counting down.
TAAGGAGTATATAAAGCAACCACAATCTTTTAAAATTACAGCTTAACCAGTGCTAAAATTTAACACTGCTCATTTCAATATATAAATAATATATTTCCTTCTTTTTTATTGTTTTTAATGTATATGTGTTTAGAGTATGAAGAAATATACTGTATGAATTGACAAAATATATGGAATAAAGTTTCTTAAATGACTTATATTGAACAAAGGTAATGGAGCTATATTTTTGCTGTTGACATTTTTGTCCTTAAGTTCCTTTTACTCAATATATTCATGAAGATGGTTTCCCACCCCATTTTATTCTTACCATCATCATTTTGATTTTTATAATGTAATTTTATGTTAAGATATGCCAAAAATTTCTTTCTTTCTTTAAACTAGATGAAATATGGAGAGTGTTATAATGTGCTTGAACTCAGGCCCACAAACTGGATGAGTTGCAGAGGACAGTGCAACACAAACCACAGAAGTCTGATTTACTGATTTGTTCATGAGTAACTTCTACAGCCTTTTTTAATTGAAGCCTTTGAAATCTGTCAGAGAGTTTTTAACAGCCTTTTCTTTTACAGACTTAATAAAAGGTCAAACTCTTTCAAAATGAGATCTTATTCCTTTTATAGCACTCTCTGCTCTAAGGAAATCTGCTAGAATTCTCTGAATTATTGTTTGATTGCTATGCAGGCAACAAGAGTTCACCTCATAGGATATGTCAGAAATAGAATTCAATTATCAAAATTACCCTTAATCTCCTAAGAAAGTACATATGCAAGTTTCCATCAATTTAAACAACAAAAACAAAAATTGCCATCAATTGGTCTGTTGATATTTGTCATAAGTGGATGTATAGTTCTCCAGAAGTCAGAACAATTTAACTGGTTTACTGAAAATCATTATTTTACTTGATGTTCTGCCAACATAAATATCTTAAATATTTTACTCAATTACTTAGAGTGAAGAAAAGCATATTCAACATTTGCAAATAATCACTAACAATATGTTTTGATTTTAAAATATCTTACATCTATTACTTAAGTAGGAACATATGATAGACATAGGGAATTTCTTAAGTAACAATGTTTGGAGACTTTTCCAGCTTCTATAAGGCTTTATTTTTAGAATACAAAATTAACAGTGTTCTAAGTTTGATTCTTCAAATACTGTTTAGTTTTACTATTCAACATATAATTAGTGTAAAAATTAAAATGATATATGAGTGGCTTATTATAAAAGATTTTATTATAGTATTTAGGATATTCAATTTCTAATCATTAGTATGTAGAGGAGCTTAGTCCGAATAAATGAAGCAATGTAAACCATTTAGTTATTAATATTACTTTGAGAGGATTCTAACCATATACAATTACAAACTGGTTGACACTTCCTCTCCCTCATGTTCTTACATTAGCAGGCACATTACTCAAAAATGTACATAGGTAGTTGGACTTCACAATGAACAGCTCATGGTAAGAAATGAAAAGCAGAGAATTAGATATAATCGTCATGAAGGTACTTAAGTGGTGTATAATCTCAGATGCTTCTCCTAAACTGGGGGCAAAGTTTCCGATGAAGATTAAAGTTGTCTGGGTGAAAATGGGCTTGGAACTCTACCCTGCCGTATGTTCAAACAACGTGAATAATTAGGAATCTATCAAGTTAAATTTGTGCCTCCAAATGCCCTTTGGAGAGGGTCCATCCACTGGATTCTGGTTAGCCTAATTTGACTCTATAGGCTTAAAAATTATACAAACACTCATACACACACACACACACACACAAACACACACAAATATAATACATAAAATGAGATGAGGTATTAGGGAAGTAAGATAGAAAAGAAAAGGGGGTCTAAATATGATCAAAACATATTGCATAAAAATTTCAAAAAATTTGTTAGAAAAATTTATTAGCAAAGTGTGGGTATTTTGTATATCCTGTTTTTAACATACATGTTTATTAATTTTTTGTGTATTTCAGATAATATTTCTTAATAATATTTAGACCCCTCCTCTATCTGCACTCCTCATAGCCCATCCACAGGATTTCATGCATTCTGTCATATATGTTAAACCTATCTAATCAAGTTCATGTACCCAGATTTCCCTTAGTGTGAGTTTATCCTCTGGAATCTGGTCAGCCTATCCAGTGTCACTTCTTTAAAGAAAATTGACTCTCCATAACCCAGTAATGGCCAGTTACCAGTAGTTCCTCAGGTAGTGTTTGAGCCTCCTGCCCATTTCCCTAGTTCTATGATGAGTTTTGTCTGATTGAGTTTGCATGGGTCTTGTGCATGCTGTCACCATTGCTGTAAGTTCATATGAGCAAGGTCCCAGAAGCCTGGAGGACTGTGTTTCCTTATTGTTATGCACCACATCTGACTTTTAGACTCTTTCTAACCCCTCATCCACAATGGTGCCTGAGACCTGAGTATGTAGGGTTTAATATGAATCTTAACCAGGGATACACAATCTGTAGTCTCTTGTTCTTTACACTTTGATCAGTTGCTTCCTTCTGTTTTCTTGCCCTCTGATGCATGAGGAAATTTCCAGGGTGAGAATTTAGAGATGCATTATTATTCTTTCTACCCCCAATTCCACTATGTTCCATGAGCTTTCGTGGTAAAGTTTTCCACCTTAGATGTGTCACTTGGGATTGGTCATTTCATAGACACTATTTTCTGTGTGTGACCAGTTGTAGAATTATATAATCTCTCTTAGAAAACACTTCTTTGATGAGTACTATATTTGTCTGTAAATGTAAGGATCTATATTTTAAAAACAGTAAGAAATTGCATTTTTCTATGTGACAGACATAGAATTTCTGTAGATTCTATGACCTTTCCAGTTCTGTGTATTCAACTAGGTTTACAGTACCACACATGAGTTCCCTCCCATTGAGCAGGTTTCAAGTCCCATTAGACAGCTATTGATTACCCCCAAGATAAAAGTGCTACTACTACACTACTATAGTTTGCTGTGATGGTGATTGTTTTGGTTATTATGCTTTAATGTAGGTTCACCATAGATTGATTCTCTTCCTTGAGAGCTTGCTTTGTAGCCTCCAAAACTTTGAGAGTTAGATTTCACAGAGGAAACTTCCATGTGAATTCCAGCTCCATTGCTCAAAGTCCTGTGTACTTAGAGGCAATCTGGGGCTGTGGCAATAGACTGTGCTATTTTGTGAGTCTCTGAGATGACCTTTACCAACAACTCAAAGGGAAGTTTTCTTCTGTCTAGCACTGTGCTTATTGTTACATAGCCTTTAAATATACACATCCACTTATGTACCAATATCGTGTGTGTATTTTTCGGTAGGCTATTGAACTAAAAACGTCCCTCTGTTCTTGGGGCCAACAACTTTTCTAAGTTTGGCAACACCCACTATGCCTTGACTCCTCCAGCCTCATTCACCACCCCAGCTCCCCTATCCCATCTCTCCTCCCAGCAGGGGCACTGGCACATTTCTTATCTTGGCACTCCAGGTCTCTGGACTGATGTCTTGGCCTAGACTCCCCACTGCTTCTTGATCCTTTGCATCCAGACTAACCCAATCCCTCCCTCTTGTGCTTGGGAGACCTCAGAACCTCTTTATATCCCCACCTCCCTTTGCATCTCTGGGCATCCCAGCCCCCCAGATTGCTGGGGCCAGCAGCTTTCCTGGGTAAGTTTGGTGACAGCCACTGTGCCTTGACTCCCCCAGCCTCACTCACCCTCCCAGCTCCCCCACCCCATCCCTCCTCCCAGCAGGGCCACTGACTCATTTCTTGTCTTAGCACCCCAGACCTCTAGACTGATGTATTGGCCCTTACACCCCACTGCTTCCTGATCCTTTGCATCCAGACCAACTCAAATCCTCCCTCTAGTCCCCAGGAGCCCTCAGGCCTCTTCCTGTCCCCACCTCCATTTGCATTTCTGGGCAACCCAGTCCCTGAGTTTCTTGGGCCAGCATCTTTCCTGGAGGGATCCAGTCCTCAGGAGAAAGCCTAAGCATCTGATCTTCATCCAACTTGGGCCTCTATGGGAACTCATGAACAGGAAGATAAAATCAATTTGGTCCCTCCAATATAAAAATCAAAAGAGAGAACCTGAAGCCTAGATCAATGAGCTTGTCATGCCCAACAAGAAATCCACAACAGCAAACAAAGTTTACAAAAAGAAGCAGACCTAAACTTAACAAAGGAAGGCTTGTGTCTCACTCAGGAATCAACAACTACAAAAGATATCGACATGTCAAAGTCACAGTGAAAAGTCATAACATGAAAAAAACCCCACCACCAGCAGTCTTGTAGAGGAGTACAATGAGAACACCCTCTTCAACAGGACTGTAGAAGAAATTTTACCAAAATTAAAGAAAGGCATGCCCATACAAATACAAGAAACATATAGAACACCAAATAGACAGGACCAGAAAAGAAACTCTCCATGGCACATCATTGTATAAGCACTAAATGTATAGAACAAAGAGACAATACTGAAAGCTTCAAAAGAAAAACAAGAAGTCACATATAAAGGAAAACCCATCAGGATTGCAGCTGATTTTTCAATGCAAATTGTGAAAGCCAGAAGAGCCTGAACCAAAGTATTCCCAGTTATAAAGACCACAGATGCCAACCCAGATTACTTTACCCAGCCAAAATGCTATTATAGTAAAAGGGAAAAGAAAAATCTTCCATGACATAAATAGACTGAAAGAATTCATGTCCACAAAACCAGCCCTTCAGGACTTTAAGACCCAGATTAATCCTAAGTTATTAATAGCTGGGGACTTCAATATCCCATTATCTCCATTAGATAGGTCAACAGGACAGGGAATTAACAGAGAGACATGTGAATTAAACAATACAATACATCAAATGGACCTAACAAACATCTACCAAATAGTCCACCCAAGCACCAAAGAATATACTTTCTATTCAGTGCCCCATGGGACTTTTTCCAAAATAGACCACATATTGGGATGCAAAAAAGCCTCAACAAGTACAAAAATGTTGAAATAATTCCATGCATTCTATCAGGCCACAATGAAATAAAGCTTAAAATCCACATTGTAAGAAACCCTAGTAACTACATGAACACATTGAGATTAAGCAACACACTCCTGAATGATGAGTGGGTCAAAGGAGAAATTAAGAAAGAAATGAAAGTATTCCCAGAAACAAATGAAAAGGACAATACACACAACAAAACCTCTGAGACACATTAAAACATTCCTTAGATGGAAGTTTATAGCTCTAAGTGCATTCATTAAAACAATCAGAACACAAATAAATGACTTAACATTAACATTCATGAAAAGCAACAGTAAATGAAATCCAAACCCAACAAGAAGAAATAACAAAAATCAGACAGAAATTAATGAAATAGAAACAAATAAACAATACAAAGAATCAATGACTCCAAAAGCTGGTTCTTTGAAAAGATAAACAAGATTGACAGACCCCCTAGTCCAGCTAACCAAAAGAAAGAAAGAGCACCTCCAAATCACCAAAATCAGAGAAGAAAGGGGAAACATCACAACAGACACCAAAAAGATCTGGAACATTATATGGGAGTACTTTAAAAACTTAAATGCTAGCCGGGTGTGGTGGCAAATGCCTTTAATTCCCAGCACTTGGGAGGCAGAGGCAGGCAGGTCTCTGTGAGTTCAAGGCCAGCCTGGTCTACATAGTGAGTTCCAGGACAGCTGGGGCTACAGGGAGACCCTGTCTCAAAAAGACTAAATAAATAAATAAACAAATAAATAAATACCTAAATGCTACCAAATTTGAAAACCTAAAAGAAATGGACTGGTGTCTAACAGCATGGGAACCACCAAAACTAAACCAAGAAGAGATCAACAGCTTAAACAGACCCATAACACATAAGAAAATTGAAACAGCAATACAAAACCTCCTGATTAAAACAAAGCCCAGGACCAAATGGATTTACAGCAAAATTCTACCAGACATTTAAAGAAGATCTAAATCCAATACTACTTAATTAATTCAAAAAGATAGAAATGGAGGGAGAACTTCCAAATTACTTCTATGAAGCCAGCATTACTCTAATACCAAAGCCAGGTAAAGATACAACCAAAAAAGAAAACTACAAACTCATATCCTCAATGAACACAGATGCAAAATTTCTCAACAAAATATTTGCAAACCATATACAGACACACATCAAAAAGATCATCCACCATGATCAAGTCAGCTTTATTCCAGAGATGCAGGGATGGTTCAATATACGGAAGTCAATAAATGCCATCTATCACATATATGGACTCAAACACAAGAACCACATGGTTCTTTCAATAGATAGAGAAAAGGCCTTTGAAAAATTCAACATACATTTATGTTCAAAGTCCTAGAGGGAATTAAATGGAGGGAACATACCTCAACATAATTAGAACTATATCCAACAAACCTGCAACGAACTTCTTTCTAAATGGAACAAAACTGGAAGCATTCCCATTAAAATCAGGAACGAGACAAGGCTGTCTACTATCTCCACTCCTTTTTAACAGAGTACTTGAAACTCTTGGAAGAGCAATAAGAAAAGAGAAGAAAATTTAAAAAGAAATAGAGGAAAAGAAGAGGTCAAATTCTTCCTTTTGGCAAATGATATGATATCATACGTAAAAATAAAATCTCAGAATAAACCTGACTAAAGATATTAAAGACCTCTACAATGAAAATTTTCAATCTTTAAAGAAAAAGATTGAGGAAGACATTAGAAGATGGAGGGATCTCTCATTTTCATGAATTGGAAGAATTAATATTGTGAAAATGACCATCCTTCCAAAAGCCGTTTATAGATTCAGTGCAATGCCAATCAAAATCCCAATGACATTCTTTACAGAATTGGAAAGAAACATCCTAAGATTCATATGGAAGCACAAAAGACCTCGGACAGCCAAAGCAACACTGCACACTAAGGGCCATGCTAGTGGGATTACCATACCAGATTTTAAACTGTAATACAGAGCTACAGTCATAAAAACAACATGGAACTGGCACAAAAATAGACCCATAGATCAATGGAACAAAATTGAAGACCCAAGTATGAGTACATGCAATTTCACCTACCTGATATTTGACAAAGGGGTCAAATCCATTCACCAGTGGAAAGACAGCATGATCAGCAAACAGTGCTACCAAACTGGATCTCCACTTATAGAAGAATGAAACTAAACCCCAATCTTTCACCTGGCACAAAAGCCAATTCCAAATGGATCAAAGACCTCAGTGTGAAGCCAAAAATCTGAAACTGTTAGAAGAAAACATTGTCAATAACCTACAGGATATACGTGTAAGAAAGAATTTTCTAAACCAGTCATCATTTCTGCAGGAAACAAGGTCAATAATCAACAAATGGGACCTCATTAAACTAAGAAGCTTCTGTACATCAAAAGAAACCAGAGGGAATCCTATTAGGCCAACAACCTACTTACAAATGATACATACAACTAGCTCAAGGAACATGATATATGGCTAGTCAACGTTTATCTGAGAACCTCTTGTCTTTGCCCAAGCTTTATCTAGTAGCACATGGTAATTAACAGTACCAGAGTGGCAGAACTAAACTTCTTGGATGTTTAACAGCCATATTTTTAAATAATATTTTATTTACTATTTTTATTTTCTGTGTATGAGTGTTATGCCTGCATGTAGGTAAGTATAATTATGCCATACAATGTCCATGGAGGACAGAAGAGGCTGTTGGATACCCTGGAAATGGAGTTACAGACATTTGTTAGCTGCCATGTGGGTGTTGAGATAAAAACCCAGGTCTTCTGCAAGAACAACCAGTGTTCTTAACCGCTGAGCCATCTCTCCAGCCCCACTTAATAGCCATACTTTGAGGCCTATACTAACCTGGTCAGAGGGACTTAAAGGACAGATTTGCTCCTTGCCCTCCAAGGTTGAGTAAGTTCCAGGGCTCTATGGAGCATCTCTCAAAATGTCCTGTAACTGTGGTGGGTTACCTGTCCTGTTCAAGAAGGCCATGGAGATCCTCCCAGATGGAATTCAACTAGTGTCCAGTATACAAAGAGGAGGGTCAACACAGAGAAAACATTTCCTCCATGCTTCCAAGTGAAGCCAGCCACGTTTGAGCAGGACCTTTGACTTATCTTCACATAGATGGAATTGGTAAAAGAAAGGAGCCAGGAGCTCCTCCCAAGCCCATTTGATCCCTGAGGAACAGATCCTCAAATGACTTTAAGAGTAAAAATTAATTGGTTTATCTGGGCCAACTGCATGGTCTTAAACACCCAAAAGGAAAATATAACCAAAAATTAAAGGGATCAATATAATTCTTTAAGAGTCCATGTGTATAACTACAAGCTACATAAGAAGAAATAATGCCAGACAGGAAATACCTTCCTTTGAGTTGCTGGCCAGGTTGGCCCAAGTTACTCCCAGACAGTAGCACATTGTAGAATATTGGCAACGACTTGCTGCTAGATGAGGAAGATCTGATCTCCCTAAAACAAGGAACTCTAGATAGGCTGACTAGACTCAGTGGATGGACAAGCACTGGGGAATGGCTGGGGGGCACTGACAACGCAGTGGAAAATAACAGGAATAACAGAGTATATGGGCTCCAGCAGGGGTGCAGTGGGAGCCATGGGAGGGTGTCACTATGCATGTGGGTATATAGATGAATAAGATTGTTTGGGATGTTCTGTATGGAATATACACACACAAAAATCAATAAAAAAATGAGTTATTTTTGAGGAAGAACTATAAAAATTTTCTTCATGTTGATTAGTAGATGTGAAAAACACTACCATTGAAATCAACCTGATGACTTTATATCCATGCTCAGGTGCCAAGAATCTCAGAAAGTAACTGACTGTGACTAGTAATAAACAGATACATAGAGATTAGAGACACATGTGCAAACGTGTTTCCTTGATTCTTTTTTTTTTTGAGTTTTTTATATATTCTGGATATTAATCCTGTCAGATATGTAGCTAGTGAAGATTTTCTATGACTGTGGGTTTTCTCTTAAATTTCTTAGTTGCTTCTTTTGCTCTGCAGTAATTTTTCAGTTTAATAAGTCCAACTTGTTGATTTTTTTACTTTAATTCCTGAGAAACTGATGTCCAAATTCACAATTCCTTTCCTGTACTTCTATCTTATAGGGTGATGCCTGCGTTTTCTTTTAACAGTTTTAGAATTTCAGGTTTTACACTGAGGTCTTTGATCCATTTGGAGTTCAGTTTTGTGCAGGATGATATTTGAGGGTCTAATTCCATTCTTCTACAGGTGGAGATCCAGTTTTGCCAGCATCATTTTTGAAGATACTGTCTTTCCTCCAGTGTATGCTCTTGTCACTTTTGTCAAAAATCAGGTGACTGAATTTGCAATCACTCATGTTTGAGTCTTCTATTATGTTCCATTGATCTATTGTTCTGTTTTTGTGTCAGTACCATATTGTTTTTATGGCTATAGCTCTGTAGCATAGTTTGATATATGATATGGTAATATGCCCAGTATTTCTCTTTATGCTCAAGATTGCTTTGGCTATCCATTGTCCTTTGTAATTCCATATGAGATTTAGAGTTTTTTAAAAAAATTCTGTGAAGAATGTCATGGATGTTTTTACTGGAATTGCATTGAATCTGTAGATTGTTTTTGGTAGGATGATCATTTTCACATTTTATAAAAATCTGTAATGGTCTTTTGTTCAGTTTATTCCCAACTTTTTTGTGAGTCTTTTTTTTTTTCCTATTGTGAATGGGAGGATTCTCAGATTGCTTGCTATTAGTATGTAGAAATGCTACTGATTTTTCTAAATTGATTTTGTAAATTGTCACATGGCTGAAAGTGTTCATAATTTCTAGAAGTTTTCTGGTGGAATTTTTGGAGTCTCTTATGTGTAATATAGCACCTGAAAATTTGAAAATAGTGGTAATTTACCTCTTCCTTTCAAATTATTACCCTTTTAATTTCCTTTTCTTGCCTTATTAGTTGTGCTGGAAATATTTAGTTGTCAACAAACCTGGTTAGAGGAAATTTCCATTGAGGAAACTTCTGCATTGGTTTGGCCTGTGGCCATGTCTGCGGAATATTTTCATGATTGTTGAGTGATTTTGGAGGGCCCAGACCTCTTTGGGACGTCCCAACCCTGGGAAGGTGGTCCTCTATTTTATAAGACACTATGAGCATAGGCCAAGGGAGCAATACAGTAAGCAGCTATCCTCCATGGTCTGTCCTCCATATTCCTTCACTGAGTCCTGACTTTGGCTTCCCTTGATGATCGTGTTTGGTCAATGCTTTTTATCACAGAGATAGGGAGGCTAACTAGAACACTGCTCCAGAAATTCAAAGAACTATATTGAAAAGAAGAGGAGAGAGTGAACAACCTTGTTTGGTTCCTGATTTTAATTGGAATGCTTCCCGTTTTTCTCCATTTAGAATGATGTTAGCTGTGTTTCTGCTGTATATATGTTTAATTATGTTGAGGTATTTTCCCTGAATTCCAATTCACTCTAGGACTTTAAAATGAATGTGTGTTGGATTTTGTCAAAGGCCTTTTCTGTGTCTGTTGAGATGACCATGTGGTGTTTGTCTTTAAGCATATTTATACGATTTATTATATTTATTGACTTATGTATATTGACCTATCCCTGCATCTCTGAAATGAAGCAAACTTGATCATTTTTGATAATCGTTTTTTTGTGTCCGTATGTGGTTTGCAAGTATTTTGATAAGAATTTTTATATCTTTGTTTATTAGGGATATGGGTCTATAGATTTCTTTCTTAGTTTTTACCAGATTTTGGTATTGGAGTAATATTTGTTTCATAGAAGGAGTTTGGGACTACTATCTTCCTGTGGCTAAATTTTATTTCTGGGCGGAACACGTGGCCTCCAGCCCCCTCCTCCCACTCTCCTTATGACAAAATTGAGATAACATTTCTCCAATACTGCAGTTTAGAAAATCCTAGCACATTTATTGGGCTTACTGACAGAGCAAAGGAAGGGAGGGTTTCTTACAAAGATATGGCCACTCATGGGGCCTGCATGACTTTTTCTTTCTTTGTATTAAAGGTTGAACCTGGGAGACATTTTTAGCTATTTCTAGGTCATTCCCTCCCTGATCACTATCTGCCTTTTCTCATGTGTCCCATGTTTTGGGGTTCCAGGTTCTAATCTGGGTCTCTTCCTTTTCTGGTCCCCTCACCATAAAAAAATACCAAGTTAAATCTCCATCTCTTTTTCTTTCTTATGCAATTTACTGACAGCTGCAGAGTCCAATATTGAAGAGGCCCATCTTATATTTATTTATCACTATAATTCCTCTTTTACCTTTTCAGTCTACCTCTGTCCCAGCCTTTGCCTGGGACAAATCCTTCATTATGCAAAGAAGTAGTCAGGCAACCTCTGCAGCTGCTTTCTGATTTTAGGCATTGCCCTACTTCCAAGGCTTGCAAAGTTTGCTCTAGACTTTCCACAGTTCTTAATTCACCTCCAAACACATGGGGTGGACCCCATCACTTAACCAGGTATGCTATTTAACACCATTTGCAAGATGATGCCCATCCCAGGATTTTCCTCCACTGACATCAACTGCTTAGCTGGCCTCCTAGTTACACATCTCACTATCCACTGCATTATCCATACCACTGCCATTATCCCCATTAGACTTGTGAGGATAGCCCACCATGTCAATATTTCCTCTGCCTACACTCTTCCCTCAACCAATTTTGCTTCATTCTTGTTCTCTTACCCGTATCAGAAGCATCATCATTGTTATTCCCAAACTCCTCCTAGGTTTTGTCATAACCTCCTTACTATGCCAAATGTGGCTAAATTTTTCTTCTGTGAGGGATGTGCAGCTTCCATCCTCCCCTCCCTCTGTCCTTAGGACAAAACAAAGTATGAGGGGACTGGAGAGAATACACGCATACACATAAAATAAAACAAGTATTTTTAAAAAACATATGAATTCTCCAGTACCCCAGTTTGGAAAATCCTAGCCAATTTTCTGGGCTTACTGACATAGGAGGGGATGGGGTGGGGGTTACTTACAAAGATATGGGCACTTGTGGGCTGCCTTCCTACATTGCAGCCAGGACCTGTGGTATCCTGGTGGTGGCCCAAGACAGCAAAGGCCAGCCCCCTCTTTGTCTTCCCCTGTCCCTATCTGTTGTGGAAAATCTTGTGACTGATTTTGCCTTTTGCCTTACATACCTATCATGCTGGAATGCAGTGCTTCTTGTTTCTTATCAGAGAGAAAACTATGTAAGTCACATGGTTTCCAGGAATCCGAAACCCAGAGAAACTGAAACATCATGCTAATAGGGCATCTGGCCCACTAGATTGTAATAGGATACTAGTCTGCTATGCTAATAAGGGATCCCATATGCTGTGTTATGATTGAACTGTTACCCATATATAAGCCCATACTTTCCTGCAATAAAGAAGATCTGTGTCACTGAACCTGGTCTCTTACGTCTGAATGAGGTGACGCTGGCGCAGACTTCTCAACAGCCCTGGGGTCAGGACCGGATGACTGATCAGAGGAACTGAGAGAGCAGGAGAGCGACCATGGCTGGAGGAGAGCAGCCACAGCTGGCAACCACACCTATCCTTAGTCCCTCCCCATGTACCACTCTGGTCCGCTGGTTGGTTGGAAAGCATGACTGACTCTTTCTGACCCTCCTATGGAGGGTCAGTAGTCAGATTAGCTTGTGGTGATTGAAGTAAGTCCATGAATTGCCACTTGAGAAGGCATCTGTCCACTGCTTGCCAGTCTAGCCTGCCAGACAGAGGACAAGTCTTTACAACACTCTCTTTGTATTGTTTTGAATAATGTAAGCAGTATTGATTGTTGATCTTCTTTGAATTTTTGGTAGAATTCTGCTGTGAATCCATATGGCACTGGACTTTTATTGGTCAGGAAGTTTTGTATTACTGCTTCAGTTTCCTTACTTGTTACAGATGTTTTTTAAGACATGATTTCTTCTTGATTTAACTTTGGTGGTTTCCTTGAATTTATAAACTTGTCCATTTTTTTATGTTTTCAAATTTATTAAGTATAGGTTTTTAAAGTATTCCCTTAAAATGTTCTCATGGTGAATCTTTAAAATGAATCTCATTGGTGTCTGTTGTGATGTTACCCCTTTTCATCTGTGATTTTATTGATTTAGATTTTCTCTTTCTTTTGGATAACTGGGCTAATTGTCTATCTTGTCTTTTAAAATACTGTATTTATTATTGTATTTTTATGTGCTTGAGTGCATTGCCTGCATGTATGTAAGCGCACCCACGTGGTGTAATTCCTGAAGAAGTCAAAAGAGGGCATTGAATCCCATGGAAATGGAATTACAAAGGATTGTTAATCTTCATATGGGTGCTAGGAATCAAATCCAGGTTCTCTGCAGGAGCAGCCAGTGTTCAAACCTGCTGAGCCATCTCTTCAGCCCCTTGTTTATCTTTTTAAAATAAACAGCTCTTAGATTCTATGATTCTTTGTTGTTTTTTCCTTGCTTCTATTTCATTGATTTGACCTCTGATTAGTTTTTTTATTTCTCACTGTCTTCTGTATTTGGGTTTAGTTTGTTCTTTTGTTTCCAGAATCTTGAGTTTTATCTTTAAGTCATTTACTTGTACTCTTTCTGATTTTATACATACTGTGTAAGGGTGTATTGTCTGTATGTATGTATCTGTACCCCCATCATGCAATGCAAAAGGAGTTCAGAAGTTTATGTTGAATTCACTGGAAATGGAGCTACAGACAGTTGTTACCTGCTGTATGGATGCTGGGAACCAAATTCATGTCCTCTACAAGAGAAATGCTATTAAGCACTGAGCCATCTCTACAGCCCCCTCTTTCTGGCTTTAAATATAGGCACTTAGAGCTATATATTACGCTCTTAAGACTGCTTTTGTGTGTCACAGAGATTTCATTGTTTTGTAATGTCTTTTTCATTTATTTCCATGAATATTATTATCATTTTCATAATTTCTTCTTTGACCCATTCATCATTCAGCATTTTGTTGTTTAATCTCCATGAGTTTATGTAGTTACTAGAGCTTCTTTTTCTATTGATTTTAACTTTTGTTGCATTGTGGTCAGATAGGATACATTGCATTATTTCACTTTTTTTTTTTTTTGGATTTTTTGTGGTTTATTTAGTGGCCCAGAATGTAGTCAACGATAGAGGAAAATTGATGAGCTCATTAATAAAAAGTGTTATATTTGGTGCTTGGGTGGAATATTCAGGAGTCTGTTAAGTCCATTTGAGTTATGATACCAGTTAATTCAGTTGTCTCTGTTTATCCTTTACTTGGTTGTCTATTGGAGGTAGTGGGGTATTGAAGTCATCTACAATTACTGAGTTGGGGTAAATCTGTGTCTTAATGTCCTATAGTACTGTTATTATAAAATTGGGTATACCAGAGTTTGGTATATATCTGTTCCTGATTGTAATATCTTCTTGGTCAACTTTTCCTTTAATCAGAGTCAAGTGACCCTCTTTTTTTCTTCTGATAAATTTTAGTTTGGACTCTATTTTGCCAAGTATTAGGATTGCTACGCCTGCTTTTTTCTTAGTGCCATTTGCTTGGTATATTTTGTTCCATCCTTTCACTTTGAGATAGTGTCTGTCCTTGAAAGTGAGATGAGTTTCTTGCAGACAACAAAAAGATGGGTTTTGTTTTTTAATCCATTCATATAGTAATATATATGAATATATATTCCATTCTTTCACCCTCAGGTAGTACCTATATTTGAAGATGAGATGAATTTATTACAGACAACAAAAAGATGAATTTTGTTTCTTAATACATTCAAATAATATGTGTCTTTTGACAGGATATTTGAGGCCAATAATTTTTTAAAAAATCATTTACTTTTGTGTATGAGTGTATGTGGGAGACAGACTTGAGCCTAGGGTGAAAGTCTTATTGACAGCCATACAGCAGGCCTGAGGCAATGGCCCTACTGCTGGAGCCACAAGGAATGCCTTGTGGCATTTTGCTCCCATTGGCAGATCATGAGACTGATGCCTAGAGCTCGCCACTCCCTAATCACCACCCTTGGGTACCTCACCTTTAAACTACTTACTGTACTGTGCACCACCCTTGGGTACCTCACCTTTAAACTACTTACTGTACTGTGCACCACCCTTGGGTACCTCACCTTTAAACTATTTACTGTACTGTGCACCACCCTTGGGTACCTCACCTTTAAACTATTTACTGTACTGTGCACCACCCTTGGGTACCTCACCTTTAAACTACTTACTGTACTGTGCACCACCCTTGGATACCTCACCTTTGAACTTCTTGCTGTGCTGTGATTGGACCACTACCCCTATAGAAGCTTGTGCTTTCCTGCAATAAACCACATCTGCGTCACTGAACCTGGTCTCCTGTGTCTGAATGCGGCTCCGCTGACACAGTCTCTTCACCAGCCCTGGGGTCCAGACCAGACAACTGATGAGGGAAACTAATAGAGCAGGAGAGTGGCCATAGCCAGAGGAAAGCAGTCACTTGACGACCACAACTGGCACCCAACGTGGGGCACAAAGCCTCCTGCCCCACGGAGCTGTAGCATGTCATTCCTGTCTCCACTGATCGCCTTCCTGAATGGTTCCTGAGTCCCGTTGGGTACGTCTTGCAGGGTGAGGGACCTCCGGTATGGGGAATAGTCATCCAGCTGCTGCCAGCACCTGCACTGCTGTACTGGTTTCTCTCCTCAGGAGTAGGCAAATTAGGGTAACAGAAAAGGATATAACTAAGGTTTAGATGAAGTACTAGCTCTTGCCCCCTGGTTTAGAGATACTTATTGCTGGGATCCTGAACAAAGGGCTTGCATTTTATTCTTGGCCTGGCGTAGAGGAGTCAGGGAGGGAAGCCCACAGTCTGGGCTATTCTACCCCATTGTGACAACAATTCTGCCCTCACTTCAGGGGGTTTCCCCAGAAGCCCCTAAACAGGACAATCCCCTATTTAAGGAGATCGATGAGAAAATACAAGAACAGGATGCTGGGTATGGCCCGTCCCAGGCATTTCCAGTTAAAACAAAACTAATGGATTCTTGTTCTGATAAAACTATGACTGTTAATGGCACTATAAAAAATAAGGGATTGGGGTTTGAGAGCTCCCTTGATGGAAAACAGGAAGTTAGGGCAGCCTCTGCTCCGCCATTACAGGGCAATGGCTACCTTCTGCCATCTTGTATTAGCTTTGATGGAAAACAGGAAGTTAGGGCAGTCTCTACTCCACCATTACAGGGCAATGGCTACTTTCCACCATCTTGCTCTAGCTTTAAGGAAGTTCCCCTATAGTCCACCTACCCCTCCCTTCTGGAGGAGGACTGGAAGCCCCTCCCACCTAGGCCCCTGTTCTATGATACAATGGGAGATTTTCTGCAGTTCTTCCCAGTTACTGTCAATCAGGGACAACAAAACCCTAATGTCTGGAATCCATATTCTCATGATACCTTAAGGAAGCGGCGTAAGGCAGCAGTTGAGGATGGCGTTCACTCACCCTGGTTTGGTCAGTTATTAGATACAATCAGTCATTCAGCCAAACCCCCTATGATTGGCAGACTATCACCTGTGCCTGCTTACAGGGAGGCGATTTCCTTTTATGGAAAGCTGCTTACCAAGATGAATGTGAACAACAGGCAGAGCGTAATAGAAATGCCAATGTCCAAAACATTGGAATTGATGCTCTAATAGGATGCAGCAATTTTGAGACCCCCCAAGCTCAGGCACAGGGACTTCCCTGCTACTTTGTACAAGTACGGCTTTGTGCACTGCGAGCTTTTCAAAGTATGCCAACTCGCAGTGATACCAAATTTAACAAATTGATACAAAAACCAGGTGAGTCTTTCTCTGATTTTGTTGAGAGATACCAACAAAGTATAAATAGAAAGATCAGTCATCAGGGAGCTGCCGATGCCTTGCTCAAAGATCTTGTATATGAAGGCTACTCTATGGAATGTTGCCTTGCCTAGGACCCATTAGACACAAGGATGTCTCTGATTAGATTCTGGCCTGCCAAGATGTGGGGACTGCTTGGGCCCATGCCGTGGCCCTTGCTGAGGCACTGGCTGCTCATCAGCCTCAGGCCAAGCTGGAAAAAGGCAAATGTTGGGCCTGTAGGGGACAGGGCCATTGGTCATGTACCTGTCCTAATAAGATTATGAAAGAGGCCAAAAGGAGCCAGGCTCCCTCTTCAAAATGCCCAAGATGCCACAAAGGCTTTCATTGGGCAAGAGAATGTAGGTCTAAGGTGGATGCAGGTGGTAAAACCATACAAAAGGTGCCTTTAAACAGGCAACAAGGAACCTCTCAGCCCCACCCCAAAGACAGGAAGTAAGGAAATACACCCCCTATGTCCAATGGACGATGCCTATGGATTTGCATAAGCCTAGGATGCAACTCTCACTAGATGGCCATAAGTTTAAAGGCCTAACTGATACAGGGCCTGATATTACTGTAATCAGACAGGAATAAGCCTTGTCTCATTGGCATCATAAGCCTGGACCCCCTATACAAGGTATTGGGGGCTTACAAAATACTTTACAGGTCCAACGTCCTGTGGTCTGGACTGACCCAGATGGCAATATAGGAGCTATTAAACTGCTCCTAGCTGCAGGGCTTCCCCATAACCTGTGGGGGAGAGATATCCTCTGCAATATGCAGGTTGTTCTAACTACCAATGACAGAGCCTTTTATGATGACCGCATTGTAGACCAGCAGTTAGTTAATGCCCCCCACCCTCACCCCAATTTTAACGGCCACTGCTCTGCTGCCCAAACCACCTCCCATCAAACTAATGTGGGACACTAAAGCTCACATATGGGTGGAGCAGTGGCCTCTTCCTTCACATAAATTAGCTCATTTGATCTCCTTGGTCCAGGAACAGTTATCCTTGGGTCACATTGAGCCCTCACTTAGTCCTCATAATTCTCCCATTTTTGTTATACAAAAGATATCAGGAAAGTGGAGACTTTTACATGATTTAAGGGGTATTAATGTGCATATGAAGCCTTTAGGGACCCTTCAAACAAGAATGCCTCACCCTACTGCTATTCCCAAAGAGTGTGCAATTATTATTATAGATATTAAGGACTGTTTCTTTTCTATTCCTCTTCATGATGATGATAAGCCCTATTTTGCCTTCTCTATACTTACCACCAACCATAGCCTTCCAGTTCAACGCTATCAATGGAAGGTTTTGCCTCAGGGCATGAAAAACAGTCCTACTATTTGCCAATATTATGTGGCCCATGCCTGCAGACCTTTGCTGACTGAGGTTTATATTTTACATTATGTGGATGACATTTTTATCACCCATAAGGATCTTAAGATCTTACAAGGAGCTTTTCAAAAATGCAAAACAAACCTCCAGGCATTAGGTCTTACTATTGCAGCAGATAAAATACAGTTACATGCCCCTTATATCTTTTTGGGCCACTCTATTCAAGATGTCATTCTGCCCATAGCTCCCGTTCTTACCTTACCAGATGAGATTACACTTTCAGAGTCGCAAACCCTCTGTGGCAACATCAATTGGATACGGGGCTTCTTACCCATGTCCACAGAAGAGCTTACACCGCACTTTGACCTCTTGCGGGGTACTGAGATGGTCTCCATTCCCCGCAAGGTCTCTCTGGAGGAACAACGTGTTGTCTCAATGATCAGTTCTCACCTGTCCCAAGCATTTGTAAATAGGATACAGCCAAAGTTGCCCATCCAAGCACTAGTTATTCCTACTAAAAACACCCCTTTGGGAGTGCTCTGGCAGACCCAGGGCCCCCTGATATGGGTCCACTTTTCATGAAGTCAACTTCACAAGATCACCCCAGCTATTGAGGCATGAGCTATGCTAGCCCTTAAACTTGTCTACACCTCCTGCCTTCTGTATGGCCACAAACATGAATCATTGGTTCTTCCCCTTCCACTTCACATGCTACAGTCATTGTTCCTTGACAACTCTGGCTTCCAAACTCTCCTACTAGTCTATCAGGGGAAATATGACAATCATTATCCTAAACATAAACTCCTTCAAGGAATAAGACAGCTTCCCCTGTCCCCATTTCCCCAGGTATTCCCAAAGCGTAACCCTCTTCCTAAGGCTCCCTAATCTTTACTGATTCTAGTAAATACAAATTTGGTTATGTAATTTACGAGGAAGGACAACTCTCCTCATATAAGGTTTTCCATTTCCAGGGATCTGTACAGCTTGGAGAGCTCTCAGCCATGTTACAGGTCTTTCAGGATCTCCCTACAACTCCCTGTAATATTTTTTCTGACAGTGCTTATGTAGTTCAGACTCTACAACATCTGGCCTTTGCAGCTTTCTGGCCCTGCCAGAGTCCCCTTGATTTGTTACTCTCTTCATTACAACTATTACTCAAGCAGCACTCTGCCCCTTGGTATATTCAACACTTGCGGTCTCATATCAATCTCCCGGGGCTTCTGGAAGAGGGCAATGCCCCCATTGACAAACTGGTCCTGAGAACCACCCTAGAATCCACCCTAATTCAACAAGCTAGAGGCTTACATGCCCGCTCCCACCTTTCTCCCCAAGCTATACATAGGCTCCTCCCTACCTTGCCGATTCAGAGCTGTAAACATTTTTTCTGTGCGTGCTCCTCTTGTGCCCCTCTTTTGCCTCTGGGATAATTACAACCCTCTGGAACTCTCCCTAGGGGCCTTGGCCCCAACAAGATATGGCAAATGGACGTCACTCATTTTTCTCCTTTTGGCAAGCTCAAGTATATCCATCATATTATTGACACTTATTCCAATGTCCATTTTGCGTTGGCCTGCTCTGGTGAGATAACTTCTCATACCATAAGGACTGTCAAATATGCCATGGCCCTTATGGGAATTCCTTGGCAAATAAAAACAGATAATGGTTCCTGTTATGTTTCTGCTACCCTCAGCCGTTTTTGCTCTGACTGGAATATTAGGCATATAACTGGTATCCCTTACAATCCTCAGGGTCAAGGGATTGTTGAATGTTCCCACCAAACCTCATTAAACAAACACAGAAAATAGGGAAAGACAATGATAAAGGACCCTGCTATAAGGATCCCAATTTTGTTATACAATGAGCTCTTTTTGTATTAAACTTTCTAAAATTTGACTCCAATGGCCTCCCACCAGCAATAAAGCATTGGGGGGTGTTCACTCCGCCCACTCCCACTCCCAAGGTGAGATGGAAAGACCCTATCACAAGTGAATGGAAAGGTCCACACCTATTATTAACACCAGGGCGACGCTATGCTTGTGTCTTTCCAGATTATCTTCCAGCCCCCATCTGGATCCCAGCCCAGAACATCAGAATTGCCTGCAATGGAAAGCCTCCCTCCACAACCACCAACCCCAGAGATGGCAGATCCTAGAGGAAGCAGCGCACCTACATGTGCCATCATTACTGCTAACTCCTGACTTTTGGACCCTGCATTGTTAAGGGTCTTGATAATTTTGTTAAAACTCATATTTCTCTGGTTCAGTTAGCTGTTGCCCTACCTCTAGATTTTGCCAGGCATGTCTCTGCAAACAAGGAACCACTGTTCCTTGCCCTTACCAACCTAGAGATATGAAAATTAGGCTTGAGCATAGGTGTAAAATCTTACAGAACAACCATGCAACAGACCTGAGACAATGGCCCAACTGCCAGAGCCACAGGAAATGCCTTGTGATATATACTTCTTTTGGCAGACTGTGAGACCGATGCCTAGAACTTGCCACTCCCTAATCCCCATCCTTACTCCAGATGGGATGACCCCACTCCACCCACTTTTATTGAATCCTTAGTCCCTTAAGAGGCCTTTGCACAGGCCAAAGATTGATACATTGCCTCCCCCTCTGCTGGACCATAGCAAGGGACTCACCCTTCGAGGGCTGGTAGTCAATGATGGGTAAGATCCCAAGAGACAGGACACCTAAGACAGGCACAGTCCATAATGATGGGTGACCCTTGAGGTGGCGACAACAATGCTGAGGTAAAGAATCTTGACTCCCACTGGTTGGCATGGAGTTGGCACAACCTGCTCTTAAGAAAGCTTGCCATTCGAGGGAGGGGGCTCTTGATTCAATGATCCCCTGAACCACTGTACTTTGCTTAATATATCTGGACTGATATCAATATGCTATGTATTCTAAATTATACCTCACCTTTAAAAATAAAAAAGGGGGGGAGATGTGGGAGACAGACTTGAGCCTAGGGTGTAAGTCTTATTGACAGCCATACAGCAGGCTTCAGAAAACAGCCCAACTTCTGGAGCCACAAGGAATGCCTTGTGACATTTTGATCCCATTTGTAGATCATGAGATTGATGCCTAGAGTTCGCCACTCCCTAATCACCACCCGCGTGTACCTCACCTTTAAACTACTTACTGTACTGTGCACCACCCTTGGATGCCTCACCTTTAAACTACTTACTGTACTGTGCACCACCCTTGGATGCCTCACCTTTAAACTACTTACTGTACTGTGCACCACCCTTGGATGCCTCACCTTTAAACTACTTACTGTACTGTGAACCACCCTTGGATACCTCACCTTTAAACTACTTGCTATGCTGTGATTGGACTACTACCCCTATATAAGCTTGTGCCTTCCTGCAATAAACAAGATCTGAGTCACTGAACCTGGTCTCCTGTGTGTGAATGTGGCTCCGCTGACACAGTCTCCTCACCAGCCCTGGGGTCCAGACCGGACCACTGATCAGGGGAACTAAGAGAGCATCAGAGTGGCCATAGCTGGAGGAGAACAGCCACTTGACAACCACAAGTGTAATGCCTGCATGTATGCAAATGCACCCATATCATGCAGTTCCTACAGAGGTCAGAAGAGGACAACAGATCCCCTGGACCTGGAGTTATAGATCATTGTTAGTTGCCCTTAGGGTATTGAGATTTAAGTATGAGTCTTCTGTAAGAGCCAGTGCTCTTGAAGTACTGAGCAATCTCTCCAGCCCAGATTCCATTGATATTTAAAGTTTTTATTGAAAGGCATGTATTGGTTACTCTCATTTCAATTTCAGTTTTTGTTCTTGGTCCTGTTTTGTGTTTACATAATTATGCCTTCATTTTTTTTCCTTTCTTTAGACTCTTGGTTATAGTTATTATTTTCTTCCATCCTTTATATTATTGTTCTCTTAGGCCTGGTTTGGTACATAAATTCTTCACTTATTTGTGTCATGAAAGATTTTTATTTCCACTTCAGCTATGATAAAAACTTTTCCTGGTTAAATTATTCTCTGTTGGTATCTACAACAGAATTTTAGAACTTGGAATACTTTGGTCTAGGCCCTTTGGTTTTCATAGTTTTCATTAAATATTCAGTTGTAATTTTCATGGGTTTTCCTGTATACATGATTTGTGGTTTTCTCTAGTAACTTTCAGTATTCTCTCCTTATTCTGTATACTTAGTGTTGTTACTATGATATATTGTGGAGTGTTTCTGTTCTGTCTATTTGGTGTTTTACGTACTTCTTGTACCTGTATGGGTATGTCTTTCCTTAATTTAGAGAATTTTTCTACTATAATCCTGTTGAAGATCTGGTCAATGCTGTTGAACTGGAACTCCTCTCCATTATCCCTATGATATGCAAATTTGGTCTTTCTTGGTGTCCCATATTTCTGCATATTACATTTCTGTGTTTTTTTTTTTTAATTCATATTCTTTCCTTGAGAGGATCAATTCTTCAACTTTGTTAGCCAATCTTGATATTTTGTTTTCTATTTTGTTCATTCTGTTGGTGAGGCTCTCTCCTGTCTTTTAAAATTGGCTTATTGAACCAAAAAGGTTCAATAAGGTGAATCTTCTTTTCACCTTGAGTACCTTCAATATTTCGACATATTTTGTAAATTCAAGTCTCAAATCTTGAATTGTCTTTGTCATTCCATTCATCTATATATTTGCACTTTCTTGAGCTCCAATCAGAAGTTTATTCCTAATCTTCTTTGAGTTGTTTGTGTATTCTTTAAATCTATTAAATTAATTTATCATGTTCATGATTGCTTTTTTAAATTCTGTGTCTTGGAATCCTCTAGGTAGTTTCATTTTTGAACAATCCTGGTGGGGTTTGGTGTGGATATATTATTTTGGTTTTTTATATTATTTCAGTATTTTATTATTTATGAGTCTTCTATGAATCTCAAGCCTGCCTCTGTTGAATTGAAGTTTGAATCTATGTGTATTGGTAATATAGCTTGGTTGCTTCCTGAATGGTTATGAAATATTAGTTGTTCTGGGCTTCTGGTTCTCTCATTTGATTTTAAACTGGAGATATTGGATACAGGAAGGTTACTCAGAAGCTCTCTAAGAGGGTGAAGGAGCCTTGGCAAATGAGGTACTCTTAGGCAGCCTCAGCAGGATGGGGCCAAGACCTTCAGAGAGGGGATGGGAACAGAATGTACTAGACCCTAGTAGCCCGCAGTGAAGGCCTGGGCCCTTGAGCAGTGGGAGGAATAGAGATGTTCCCAGTTTAGAAGGATTGGCATGATGAGATTCAGGCAGCTCACCAGGAGGGCTACAAGTGAGCCAGGTGCCCTTAAGTATACTCAGAAGGGTGGGTCAAGACCCAACAAAAGAGAATCAAATTTTGCAAAAAAATTAATTGTAAAATCTGAAAAAAATTTCTAGTAGCTAAGAAAAAAAAATCAAACTTTGAAAATTCAAAATGCCATACTAAGATCATTTGAATTAATGTTTTTTAATTACAGCTATCTAAATTAGAGGGAAGAAACAAAATTAAGAAATAAACATCAAAAATTGAGTAATTTTGCTGATACTCATGAAGTCTGCACCCAAAAAATTAAATTCGTAAACCCTTGTCCATCTAAACTCTTTATAATAAAGTCAATGTATGATCAAAGAATCTCCATTGAACAAGACATTGAAATTTTAAAAATTACAGAAAGAAAATGAAAAATATCCTACATGAATGAGAACACATGTATCATACAAGCTTCAATAATTGTAGTTAGGGGAACAATTACAATTTTTATGTTTACATTGGATAATGAAACCTAATGAAACAATAATCATAAAATAGATGGAAATAGTTAAGGGAAAATGTAAATTTAACTTTCAAAGTTACTTTTAAAAATTATTAACTCATGGGATAAATTTAAAAAACAAACTTAAGGTAAACCAAGGAGTGTTTAATGAAAATTAAAATGAAGTTATAGAAGAAATGTGAATGACAGTTTAAAACATGAGGAACATAGTCATTCTACTTATAAATTAAGGGGAAAATGCAAGAAAAATAACCTGCCATGAGATTAGAGCCAAAACAGTTTTAAGGTTTTAGGAAAAGAAAAGACTCTTTTGGAAACAGAATATTCAACTTGTGGGGAAATAATAGATTATAAAGGACAAAATTTTGGTAGTTTCAAGAGTCAGAAAGAAAATGAAAAACATTGAGTGATGCAATGAGACAAAACAACTTTAGAAAATAAGTCAAAATATCATCACACCATTAAAGGGGATCATGGAACTAGAAAGCATAGATTTATTTTTCACTTAAGTGTTGACCACAAAAACTATATTATACAAGGACCTAAATTTTGCATTATGGAAATAAAACATATTTTCACAACGAGGCTTAAGACTAATGGGTTTTGTTGAGGTTTATAGAAATTATCACCTTCCAGAAACATGGCAATTAATTGCATTTACTTGATATTGGGAAGAAAAGGCATGCTGTAGGTTATTATTACCAATATAAATTCATAAGATTTTTTAGATGCTAATTAAGGTTATGTAAATCAACAAATAAAATAGAAAGAATGTACAGTGCAATATTTTGAGGTAGTGTTTGTCTATATAACAGTCCACACTTCTGTTCGTTTGTATGGGATATGATCATAGATTTTTAACTTTGCTGAATGCACAGTCAGCATTGATAAATAAGAGTGATATCTGTCAACTTGTAATTTAAAATTGATTTAAAATACTGTGTTTACAACATTGTTAGCTACATTATAAGATCACTTGGTGGTATACTCAATGCAAGTTGGCTAAAAATGTAGAAAATTCTAAAATATTGACAGAAGGATTATTTTCTGACTCTAATTTTTGTTACTTGTCAAAATGTAAACATATCACATGTCCATCGAAATAGACTAATATCAAAATTTGAAATTGAAAAGTGGTTCTAGGTCCCCTGCCAGTCTTGAGCCCAGGTGGACTCCAATTCCTCCACCTTAGATCTCTGGACAAGCTTCCTAACCCATACTGACTAAACACCCTACCATAGACTGCTAAGTCCTTATTCAGGTGTTCCCCACCACCATCTACCCTGAGTTCTGATCACCAGGACAGACCAGACCAGCTAGTTCTCTTGTAAGTCAGATCCTGTCCATTGCATCTCTATTTCATTCCTCTCAACCATTCCTACCCAGTGCCCTTCCAGCCTTAGACCCAATAGGTTCTAATTCCTCCTCATGAGATTCCTGAACTAGGTTCCTAAGCCTACCACAGATTTCTAAGTCCCTACTTAGGCAGTCCAATTCCTCCACCTGAGATCCCTGGACTAGCTAAACATCCTACAATAGATGGCTAAGTCCCTACTCTGGTAGTCCCCCCACCACTACCTTCCCTGGCTTCTAATCAGCCTAACAGACCTGACCAACCAGAACTCTGGTAAGTCATATTCTGCCCACTGTATCCCTATTCCACTCATCTCACCTACACCTACCATATCCCCTACTAACCTTGGACCCAGGCAGACTCCAATTCCTCCATCTGAGATCTCTGGTCTAGCTTTCTAATGCAGACTAGCTAAACTCCCTATAATAGACTCCAATGGCTCCTGATCTGTCTGGCACAGACCAGCCCTCCTACTAATCTGAGCAACTTACCTACTACCCTGTCCCATTATCCACCCAGACAAGTCTACCAGTCTGCAAGAACCTGAAATAATCACCAATTTATTCTCCATACTCAAACAAAAAACAGTTAAGCTACATAAACAATATAAACAGATCCAAAATTAATTTAAACAAAATCAGAGTAGAAGTTCCTACTGGACACATAAGCAACAAAGAACATCAATATGTCCAAACAGCAACACACAATATGAAAGGCCAAGGGAATATGTCCTCAACAAAACCCAGTAGTCCTACAGAAATGCACTATAATGAGAAACACCTTGAGGAAGCCAAGGCTATAGAATTTAAAGAACAATCAATCATAAACATGATCAAAGACACTAGGAGACACTAGACCTACCAGGCACATGGATTGGTAGAATCCATATTTGAAAATGACTATTTTACCAATAGCAAATTTTAGATTCAATGCAATGCCAATCAAAATACTCATGACACTCTTCACAGAGCTTGAAAAATCATCCTAAAATTCTTATGGAATCACAAAATGCCCTGAATAGCCCAAACAATTTTGTACAAAAATAACAATGCTGGGGGATGATCATACCAGATCTCAGATCATATTACAAAGCTATAGTCATAAAAACACCATAAAAATAGACATGTAGATCAATGGAACATAATAAAAGACCTAAACATTAGTACATGCAATTTCAACCACGTGATATTTGTCAAAGGTGCCAAGAACACAAAATGGAGGATGGACAGCATCTTCAACAAATGGTGCTGACAAAACTGGATCTGCTTGGCAAGGAAAACAGTGCCTGATACAAGAGGAATCACATTGAGTGGTTGGTGAGGGTTGTCCAGGAGACTCCCAGATAACACAGGCTATTGCTAAACCTCTTGATTATCTCCCAGAACTTGTAAATAAGACCCTATTTCTGAAAACAGGACATGGTTCAGATACAGAAATTGAAGCAATGGAGCAAGAACTGACCTGGAAGCCTTCTACTTGAAGTTTAGCTACCATAGTGCTAGATGATAACATGTCACTGGCAAGGATGATCAGCAATGGAGCAAGAACTGACCTGGAAGCCTTCTACTTGAAGTTTAGCTATCATAGTGCTAGATGATAACATGTCACTGGCAAGGATGATCAGCAATGGAGCAAGAACTGACCTGGAAGCCTTCTACTTGAAGTTTAGCTACCATAGTGCTAGATGATAACATGTCACTGGCAAGGATGATCAGCAATGGTCCAACCCAGTCTTAAAGTGTAATAAACATAACTTCCTGCATGGCAAACTACCTCTATTGGTGCATTAGTGGCACTGCTATCTGGGGTGGAGGGAATCATCAACAGCTATCTAGTTGGATTTAAAGCTCTTTGAATGGGAGTGAGCTCATGAGTGGCACTGTAAACTTAGCCAAATACACATGGCAGGAGAGGACATAAATTATAGAGAGGAACTCAACTCTTGGTATCTCTAGACAAATGAAATTATCATATGCTAAATATGGATCCTTATATTTACAGACAAGTATACTGTATATCACTCATTAAAAAAGCTTCTTTTTTTGCAACAAATGGAGGATACTACAGAATTCCACAACTGGTCAGGATCACAGAATATATGTCTGACAGATGCCCAGTACTAGGTGACACATATATAGTTGAATCTCTACACTTCAGACTCATGGAACACAAAGGAACAGGGATAGAGAGAAAACTAATGCATCCCTAGACTCTCACCAGTAAAGCTTCCTTATACAACAGAGTGAAATGCATGCAGAAGGTCACTACTGGCCTAATTTTAAAGAATAAGAGACTGCAGAGTGTGTCCTTAGACAGGACTCCTATATTGAATGTCACCTATACATGGCTCATGGACCTTTTTGGAAGAGGGGCCAGAAAGATTGTAAGATCCAAGACTGGTTCATGAACAGAGGAAATCAAAGGCTTTTAGGCCACTGGAAGCTTGCACATTTGATCTTGTGGCAATGGTGGCATCAAGCACAAGACCCATGATTACTCAGTTAAAGAAAGGCACAGAGGGGAGAAGAGAAATGGGTGGAGGACTGACCCTAAAATGAGAATTATTGGAGACTGATTGTTACTAGGCAAAGCAGAGTATGCCTTACATAGGATCTGTAGTTGGGATGACAAGATTCCAGTTGACAAATTTACATGGAAGGACGACTGTGTAAAAATGCTTGACTGGATATAACTTAACATACATGGTGTAACACATGAAGTTTAGTGGGGGAATGGTGGGCATGGATGGGGAGAGGTTCTAAATTTGACTATTTGATTTAGAACGGTTGTATGAATTTACAGAAGCTCATTAAAAGACTTTTTTTTTGTTTTTTGTTTTTTGTTTTTGTCTTTTTGAGACAGTATCTCCCTGTAGCCCCAGCTGTCCTGGAACTCACTATGTAGATGAGGCTGGCCATGAACACACAGAAATCCACCTACCTCTGCCTCCTGAGTGTTGGGATTAAAGGAATGTGCCACCACACTCGGCTTCATTAAGATTTTTAAAAAGCAAAAATTAATTAATTAATAAAAGTGGTTCTATATTGACATGTTTGTTATGAAGTTACCCAATCACTTTCAGATAGGCTATGTGGCCTTCTCCACAGAACAGAATGTATTTCTCGGATAGAAAACCTTACCAAAAGCCTCTATCGGGGGAGTACTTAGACAATACTTGGGCAGCTACTGCTATTGTATTGTTAAATAAACTCAATGTTCCTGTTAGACTGCCTTCTAAATTTCTGTTTATGCCCATAGGTTAGTGCCACTGCTAACTTTGGTATAGCAAATATTTTTGTCATGGGTGGCCATTACTCCAGAGGATCGTAGCTAAACTGATGAGAATAATTTACTGTTGAATATTCAGCCCTAAATGAGACATGCATTATCACCTCCTCCAAGGATCAGGGAATGTCAAGGAAGAGGGAATGGAAAAAAATGTAAGAGCTAGAGGAATATGTGGAGTGTTGTGTAATACTCCCTTCTGGGCATAATATTTAAGTTGCAGTTTTGAACTCACAGAAGCTGTAATTGCCTGAACAAAACTGGCACAAGATTGGGCCTATGAGCATCCAATCATAGACTGGGGAGTTTATCGAAAAGCCATGTTCCAAAGTGAAGATTTATAGGCAGTTAATGATAGCATGGTATAGGGCAGGAAGGTCTCAGAGGTTTCATCCCTCCCTGAGAATCTGTAGATAGTTAATAGTTGCTGGGAGAGGGAGAGATCTCTTCTTTAGTAGTGTAACCACTGGTAAGCTGCTTATGTTCCTGCAAGTAATTATAATGACAATCTTTGGGTCAACCCCCCCCCAACAAAAATTTCATAAAAATTGTGATTAATCTTAAATGTCAACTTTCCATAACTCACCATTACCATGGAAGAAAGCTTCAGTTGATAAATTTTTTAGACTACAGCCTTTTTGTGGGTGGTTGGTGTTACCTGATACAGGAAGATACATCCCATTGTGGGTATCACCATTCCCTAGTAGAAGAGCCCTGAACTATATAGAATAAGTGAAAACTAGATGAAAGCAAGCAGGCAACATGGTGTTTTCCTTTCTCTGCTCTTGGACATAATATGAACAGCCGCTTGAGCTCTTGCTCTGACTTATCCAAATGATGGACTGTAACCTGGAATTGTTAGTTAAAATAAATCATTCATCCCTATGTGACATTTGATCAGGATATTTGATCATGGCAACAGGAATGAAAGTAGGACAAAAATAGGAAAGGATCTATGTGGGAAGAGGAACGAGATCAACAGGAGTGGAAAGAGACAAGAGTGGGTAATGGGGGTGATTAGGAACAAAATGCATCATACACATGCTTGAAAATAGTATAATAATATTTTAAGTCTTTTAAATATATGCTAAAACCTTGAAAAGCAAAAGACGAAACAGCAACAACAAAGAATTATAGGTAATCAACTGAAAATAATAAAGGACCAATACATTCTGGCAGGAACTTTAGAAAAACGTTATATAAATAACAGTTCACTTCATGTCTCTGTGTGTGTGTGTGTGTGTGTGTGTGTGTGTGTGTGTTTATGTGTGTGTGTGTTAGATTCTCTAACATCGGTGTTCCTGTTTATCCTGATTTAATTCACCTGACTTACTGTGTATGAAGTTATTGAACAGGAACTACCTCATCTTTCTAAAACACCTTGAAGAAGAATTGTATTTGGAATTCTAATGTTACTATTCCCATTTATTACAAAAGGGAAGGCCACATCCTCTTATCAAAGGAAACTATGATATACACAGATAAAATTTCGCTGTTGTTCTGATCACTTTCTGCAAATAGTATATGTCCTACTCTTCTACCCAGCCTTCACAGTCCTATGTGTTATCCCCAACTCCTTTATTATGCCTAACATGAAGAGTTCTGATTGGATTTATCTTATGTGATTTGTTTAAAATTCATACTCTTTTGTAAATTTTTCTCAATTTTTACCAATACATCAAAGTTTTATAAATATGTAACTGTATCTAAACTTAAAATAGTCACCTACTTGGATTTTCCACATGTATTAAAAACTTAGTATATCTGAAACTGCTATCAACATTGCTTCTCTAAAAGTTCCAGTCCTAGCTAATAGTAAACCAACTTCATTTGTGGCTCACAGAAAATTTCCATACACATAATGCCAGATCAACCAAACCAAGTCTAATGTGTTTAAATGCTTACTACCTCAATATGTTTAACTGATCCTCAATCAAAAACCATGGGAATGTTACTTATATCCTTCCCACTTCTCCTAAATACTGCCAGGATCTGCTGTGACTTGGATGTCTTGGCCAGAAAGAAGGTTCACTGGCCCTGTAGGAAACATGCAAATATCCCATTTTGAGCAGATGGAAGGAAAACAGACCAGCTCAAGCTTCTGGCTGTTTATAGCCTATTCCTGCCTTTCTCAATCATGAAATCCTGGAAATCTAACTACCAGTAATAACTTGGAAGTTTATTAAATCTTAGAAAGAGCTCTTGTGCCTTGGTATAAAATTATTTGCTCTATTATAAATCTAAATTGAAAATAAACAAAATATGCAATGCCTGCGCGGCATGAAGCTGATCTCTGAGTGGAGGACGTCAGGATTGAAGAGACAATCACACTTTTAGTGTAGCAGAAGAGGCCTTTATTTCTCAGCCCCAGGTTGCTTTTATACCCTAGCCCAGAAAACAGCTGACCCAACGGGGTTGGGGGAGCCGTAGCATGACTGCAGGGTCAGTGCCAGGTCATGGTGTTCTCAGGACCTGATACCGGAAAATGAGCTGGTAAACAATTCTGAGACTGAGGAACCATGAGGCCCAAAAGGTCACTGCAGGGGAGGTGCAGATGGAGGCCAGGACAGCATGTCCCAACATCTCACCCCTTTTCCTTTATATAACGGAAGATCCCCCTGTCTTAGGTCAGCCCGGAGGGGTCATCCCTTACCCGTCATTGGGAGGCCTTATCCCTGTCTTAGGCAGGTGCCCTCTCCATGGAAGTTGCCCATCTACAGAGGCATCTTCAGCGTTTGTATAGCATTTGCAGCCAGACCTGAGGTACATCTGGATTACCAGATGACAAGCTTAACAGGACTTGTTGAGTGCCCATCTGTTGAGACCTCGTAGATCTCATCTGTCGGCAAAAGACCCAGAGCCCAACAACTATGGCACTAAACCCAAGAACGGTCAGCAACAATGACCCCATGCATTGCTGAGCCCAGCCTCCCAGCTGGACCATGGCATTCCACCAACCTTCAGCTGATGTAGGGGGCACCCTAGTATTATTAATTCTTATAATTTTATGAGCTAGATGAGACATAAAATTGAGAAAGGTTACATTCCAGGGACCTCTCATATAGGCACTTAACTATTTTACAATTTCTGGGGCATTAACAACATGACCAGGTGTTACACAAACAGAATGATAAACTGGACCATGGCATTCCACCAACCTTCAGCTGATG
The DNA here is from genome assembly GCF_000622305.1 of Nannospalax galili. Taxonomy (NCBI): domain Eukaryota; kingdom Metazoa; phylum Chordata; class Mammalia; order Rodentia; family Spalacidae; genus Nannospalax; species Nannospalax galili. The sequence goes on along the minus strand of NW_008342282.1, from coordinate 2,474,970 downwards.
TAGGGGGCACCCTAGTATTATTAATTCTTATAATTTTATGAGCTAGATGAGACATAAAATTGAGAAAGGTTACATTCCAGGGACCTCTCATATAGGCACTTAACTATTTTACAATTTCTGGGGCATTAACAACATGACCAGGTGTTACACAAACAGAATGATAAACAATGAGAACAGGACACTTGTTGTGTCATCCATAGGGCGTCAACCTGCTCCTGCAGAAGCGCTGTTGTAGTGACACAATCTCCTCACATCAAAGTGTCTGGAAGATCAAAGTTAGTGGTTGAAGGCCAACAGCGAGGGGCTGGCTCCAGACTGTTTGTTCACTCAGGGCAGGATTCATCAAGATGATTGCTGCTGGCACCTGTAGAATCAGCGTTGGTCTCATCAAGGTTGGCCTCCACTGGACAAACATATCTTTCAGGAACCCAAATGGGCTTATGCTCCTCTGGAGGATAAACACAAACAGCCCCTCTCACCCTGGCTAATAAGGGTGTCGGCTCTTTCCACTGCCCGGATAAGGGATCTTTCCATCTTACCCATCCCAGGGAGTTCTTGGCCCTAGACCAATGCCTTTCCATGGCTGAATACCCTTTGGTATCCACAGTGAGAAAATTTAAAGTAAATAAGATTGAGGATAATTGTGCACTAGGAGAGGGAAGATATTCCCCCCTCTTTATTTTAGTAAAATATTGTTTTAAGACCATGTTCATTCTTTCAACCACAGCTTGACCTTGTGGATTGTAAGGGATTCCTGTTGTATGGGTAATTTCATGCTCCTTGCAAAACTGTTGAAATTTTGAGCTGGTGTATGCAGGTCCATTATCTGTTTTTAATTGATTTGGTATTCCCATATAAGCAAAGGCCGATATACAGTGGGCTATAACATTTTTGACTTTCTCTCCCGTATGTAGGGATGCAAAGACCACTTTAGAATATGTATCTACAGACACATGCATATATTTTAATGTCCCGGCTGATGGAACATGAGTGATGTCCATCTGCCAGAGATCATTAGGTTTAAGACCACGAGGGTTGACTCCTGTAGAGGGCATGTTGTGAAAAGGAGCACAAGAAGAGCATCGGGTAGTGATTTGCCAAGCTGAGGCTTTAGAACAAACAGTATGGTATTGGAGGGATTTAGCATTTAAATGATATTTGGCATGCAGGCGGATGGCCTTATCCTCAGGGGTAGCCAGAAATATGCATGTGTGTATATCTGCTAGCTGATTACCTTCAGCTAGGAGTCCAGGTAACCGGGTGTGACTTCTGATATGACTTACAAAGATGGGGTCATGCCTGGACCATATCAAATGTTGCAACTTACAAAGATGTTGTTGTATGTGTGATGTAGGAGAAACATAGGGAGCAGTTTCCAGTGGCAGAAGGATCTGGGATAGGTATACACTGTTAGTATACAGATTGAATGGCTCCTGGGGAAAAACTTGTAAAGCTAGGATATAAGCCATAACCTTGGCCACCTGTGCTGATATATTGACCATGGGAAACTTTGAAAGTGTATCATAAAAGATTACTACAGCATTACCGTGAGGGGATGCGTCCGTGAAGACAGTTTGAGCACCGGGTATAGGTCTGGTCTTAATTACCTGGGGAAAAATTACCGGGTGATTTTTAAAAAATCCCAACAATGGGTGCTGAGGATGATGATTGTCAAGAGCAGCCGCAGTGGAGGTTAAAAATAGCATCCAGTCATCATTATACTGCTGCAGATGTGCCACCTGTTCTTTGTCATAAGGAAGCACGATTCTATCTGGGAGCTTTCCAAACACTTGTATGCTGGTGTGCCTAGCCTTGCAAAGTAACTGCAAAATCATGTTATAATAAGGCACAACAACTCTGGATGGCGACACTGGCAGGTTTACCCATATAATAGGCCCTGTTTGCCAAAATACTCCCGTAGGTGAAAACTGGGATGCTAACACCAGAAATTGCAAAGGTGAATTATAGTCTATTTGTTGCAAATGAGCTTGTTCTGTATTTTGAGATAATAACTGCAATGCCCTCTTTGACTCTGATGTAGGCTTTCTAGCTAGGGAGGGCCGTATCCATTGTATGTCACCCAGAAAACGTTGCCAGTCATGTAATGTTCTTAGGTGAGCACTGTCAATATGTAATTTTTGAGGTCTAATGCCTCCATTGTGTATCATGTGACCAAGATAATTATATGGGGAGACAATCTGAACCTTTTCAGATGCAATAATTAGGCCAGAGGCCTCTAAGACTCATTGCATCTCAGCAAATGCCTCTTGTAGTTCTTTGGTATTTTTAGCGGCTAGCAATATATCATCCATATAACGAATTATATAAAGGTCAGGATATTTTATTCTAATAGGTTCCAATGTAGCTGCAATGTATGCCTGGCATATAGTTGGACTATTTGCCATACCTTGAGGTAGAACCACCCAGTGATAAGGTAAGGCAGGCTTAGAAAAATTGGTGACAGGTAGACTAAAGGCAAATCGACAGCAATCGTCAGGATGTAAAGGGATTGTAAAAAAGCAATCTTTTAAATCAATAACTATCAACTGCCAATCTTTGGGAATTGCTACTGGAGAAGGCAAACCCTGTTGCAATGGTCCCATGATTTGCATCGTAGTGTTTACCACTCTAAGATCCTGCAGAAGCCTCCATTTTCCAGATTTCTTCTTTATGATAAAGATAGCGGTATTCCAGGGAGAGCTAGAAGGCACAATATGTCCAGCAAGCAATTGCTCTTGTACTAGAGCATGAGCTGCCTGCAATTTCTCTGTAGTTAGGGGCCACTGTTCAACCCATACAGGTTTATCTGAGTGCCATTTTATAGGTATGGGTGTGGGTGATGGAGCAACGACCCAAACTAAAAATGTCCTAGGCCTGTTCTATCTCTGGGGAGGCATATAATTTGATCTTTAGGGGTTATGGGGGTCACCCTGCCTTGCATGTGCATCCCTAAGCCCTGCCCTGGACGCCATGCCCTGGTTTGCATCATTCTAATGGCCTTTTCTGAGTCCACAGAAGGGGGTTGTATAGTTATTATTGCTCCAATCTCAGATAAAAGATCCTGGCCCCACAGATTAACTGGCAAGTCAGTGAGAACATAAGGCTGGAAAAACCCTGTATGTCCTTTATCATCCTCCCACTTCAGTATTTTAGCACTCTTGTTTGGGGTCGCTTGTCCTATGCCCTGTAGTCGAGCATTACCATCCTCCAAGGGCCACATCTTAGGCCAGGATTTTAAAGACAAGACTGATACATCTGCTCCTGTATCTAAAATACCTTCAAATAATTTTCCTTCTATTTTGATTTTTAAGATAGGCCAATCAGTTAGCTGAGCAACCCAGAATGCAGCAGGTCCCGAGGAACCAAATCCCCAGTCACCGCGGACTTGTCTGCCGACTGCATTGTTGGACTTTAGATAGGGGATCAAGATTAATTGGGCAATGCGCTCCCCCTGTGGAATTACCACAACTCCTTCTCTGACAGATGTCATAATTTTAATTTCCCCTTCATAATCAGAATCAATTATTCTGGGATGTATTTGTATGCCCTTGATAATTGTGCTGCTCCTTCCCAAAATTAAACCCACCGATCCCGGTGGCAAGGGACCATACACATTTGTGGGAAGAGCCTGAACTCCCATTTGGGGAGTTAAGATTGCTCGGG
>NW_008342282.1:2440076-2470270 GCF_000622305.1 Nannospalax galili | reverse complement strand
GAATTATTATGCTTATATAATCTTTTACTCATTATAAACTCTATAAGACATAAAATTAAATGAGGTTCCAACGTTTAAAAAAGTTCTCCACTTCGTTGTCAAAACACACAGTTTCATACAGAAAAATTCATTATTTCCTTGTGAAGCATCTCCTCCTCCTCTTCCTCTGAGCTTCCCTCACTACTTTCAGGAGATTCAGGGTCATAGGGACCCAGTTTATGTGGTCTTGATGTGGCAGAGCTTAAGACTCCTGAACCTCCACATGCCCCTCTTTCCTGGTCTAGATCATCAGCAGATCCCAAAGAGCAGCGGGTTTCCACCTCCTGTATTTCTTGCAAAACTTCCTTCGCCACCTCAAGTTCTTGTCTTACTTTCACTTTGTCTGTTAATAAAGTGTCTCTAACCCGGCGCCACAAAGAAAATGTAGCTATTGGAAAGGTATCACTGCCTTCCTTTTGCAACTTCTTTTGACAATCCCATCTTACTTGTTCCCAGTCAGGGCTATTTAGTCCCCCTCCAGTTAGGAACCAGGGACTGGCCTCTGCTATTGTTTTAATGAATGTGTCTACTGTCTTTGTTTTTACCGCTGTTCCTTGTTCTTCTAGCAATTTCTTAACTTGATGTTGCAATTCCTGTTTACTGCTAGTATTACCCATGGTAAACCCAATACGCCCCTGCCCGCCTGGGACGACCCTGTCCGCTTACCTCTCTTTCTCAGATCTCGGTGGAACCTCCAATTGCCATGCCTGTGTGGCACAAAGCTGATCTCTGAGCAGAGGACGTCAGGATTGAAGATACAATCACACTTTTAGTGTAGCAGAAGAAGCCTTTATTTCTCAGCCCCAGGTTGCTTTTATACCCTAGTCCAGAAAGCAGCTGACCCAATAGGGGCGGGGGAGCCATCGCATGACCACAGGGTCAGTGCCAGGTCATGGTGTTCTCAGGACTTGATACTGGAAAATGAGCTGGTAAACAATTCTGAGACTGAGGAACCACGAGGCTCAAAAATTAGTGTAGCAGAAGAAGCCTTTATTTCTCAGCCCCAGGTTGCTTTTATACCCTAGTCCAGAAAGCAGCTGACCCAATAGGGGCGGGGGAGCCATCGCATGACCACAGGGTCAGTGCCAGGTCATGGTGTTCTCAGGACTTGATACTGGAAAATGAGCTGGTAAACAATTCTGAGACTGAGGAACCACGAGGCCCAAAAGGTCACTGCAGGGGAGGTGCAGATGGAGGCCAGGACAGCATGTCCCAACAAAAATAAATAAATATTAATAAATATCTCATTTTCTTTGAATGTCATCCTTCAAATGTCTCCAACTCACTTCCCTATTTTATCGTTCCTCTTTAAATTATTTTATGTTAACTGTATACCATAATGGGTTTCACTATGACATGTTTACAGGTATATAACGTATTTTGCTCACTTTCATTCCCATTGACCTTGCTTATACCCATTCTCTTCCTCTTAGCCATGATTATTTTCTTTACAGTTTCTATTTTGATAATTTTTTCAAGATTCTTCAGATGAAAGAAAAATGATCCTTGTACTTGTGAATTTGCTTCATTTCACTTAGATGTTGATCTCTAGTACTACTCATATTCCTGATAGTAACATGATTTTGTTCTTTGTGGCTAAACAATACCCTACTGCAGACATACAACATCTTTTCTTTGTGATTTCATTGCATAAACTGGCACATGGGCTGATAACACAACCTATCCCTTTGAAGAATGCCATAATAAACATGGACATGAGTCAGGTGTAGTGGCACACACCTTTAATCCCAACAGTCTGGGGAAAGGAGGATCTCTGATATTGAGACTAGACTGGTCTACATAGCGGCCTCCAAAGCAGTTGAAGCTGCAATAAGACCCTGTCTCAAAACATAATACCAACATACACACTGGAAAGTGGGTAAGAAATTTCAACCCAAATGTGCTGGTTAGCTTTAGTTGTCCAGTTGACATACCTGGGTAGAGGGAGCCTCAATTGGTGAATTGCCTCCACTGGACCTCCCTGTGGCCATGTCTGTGGGGCATTTTCTTGATTATTGAATGATGTGGGAGGCCCCAGCCCACTGTGGGTGGTACTACCCCTGGGCAGGTTGTTCTGTATTATATAAGAAAGCAGCCTGAGTATTGGCGAGGAAATAGAGCCAGTAAGCAGCATTCCTCCACGGCTTGTGCTCCAGCTCCTGGCTCCAGGTTCCTGGCTGAGTTCCTACCTTGGGTTCCCTCAGTGATGAACTATGACCCAGGAAATATAATCTGAATAAGCCCTTTCCTCCTCAAGTTGATATTGATCAGAGTGTTATGTCACAGCAATGGAGAAACAAATTAGAACACCAACTTAAGGAACTTTTGGCAATTGATGGTCGCCAGGAGGTTGGGAGACAGTGTCTTATAAAGACGGGGCTCTTGGTGGGCTGGGTGGATACACTTACACTGAAGAATATTGGGGGACACATGTAAGATGCTAGGCCATATTATATATAGGAGAGAGTACATTAAATTGGGCAGGGTGTAGTGAGAGAGGTGAATAAATTGGAGGGGATCTAAATACCATGAAACTATATGATATGGAAATCACAAAAGTTCAATCAAATTAAAAACAAAATAAAACAACAAAATAAAATAAACATCAACAACAAAATAAATATATAGGTCTAAAGAAATGGCTCAGTGTATTGTCTGATTTGGTTCCCAGCACCCATGTGGTGGCAATCAACTATCTATAACTCCAGTTCCAGGGAATCCAATGCCCTCTTCAAGTTTCTGAGGGCATCCATTGCTCACACATGGTGCACTTACATACGTATAGGCAAAACACACATGTACATAAAATTATAATATGACAATAATTAAAAATGAAACACAGATATGCTGGTATCTGTAATGAATATTAACCTCAAGTTCTTTATGTGTACAACTAATAATGGTAAAGTTTAATATACTTTCATTGGTATTTGCATGTGTATCATGACACACTTCAGCTTTCATTTGCTATTAGTTGCTAAAAATAACTCTTAAAATATATCAAATATCTTATCACTTTAAACTAATCTCTTTCTAGACTTAACATTCATGGGCTAAGGTGTAATTCAGCAGCAAAGTGCTTAGATAGCTTGTGCCTTGAATTTGATTCCAAGTGCATGTACATTCCTGTGAACACACACACACACACACACACACACATAAACACACTGAGATTTGGGGTACTTAATTGATCAAGTTAGGAAATAAGGTCTTTTTCTCTAATCCATTTTTTGCTTATTTATTGTTTTAGTTTGTTTCTCAACTGCTGTGACAAAATACTCTGACCAGTACCAACTTGGGGAGGAAAAGGTTTGTTTGATATTACATCTCCCAGGTCACAGCTCATCAGGTAGCCCAAGGAAAGACCTCAGGTCAAGAACCTGGAAGCAGGAGCTGGAGCACAGAACATGGAGGAATGCTGCTTACTGTCTTCCTTCCCTGGCCCCTGCTCAGCCTGCTTTCTTACACAACACAGGCCCACTTGCCCAGGGGTGGCACCACCCACAGTGGGCTGGGCCCTGCCACATCACTCAACAATCAAGAAGATGCCCCACAGACATGGCCACAAGCCAGCTCAATGAAGGAAATTCCTCAACTGAGGATCCCTCAGTCCAGGTGTGGTAAGTTGACACTAAAGCTATCCAGCACATTTGACCCCTTTCAACTTGACACACAAATACATCACTATTAATCAATAACCTTTTCAATTCTTGTCCCCAAGATGTGATGTTACTATCACAACATAATACAGTACAACCCTAAAAGCCCCACAGTCCTTAAAAAATCCAAATACTTAAAAGTCCTTAGTCTCTTTTAAAAGTCTCTTAACTGTGGATGGGCTTCTGTAAAATCCAAAACAAGTACCGTCTTATTTCAAAGGGTTGAATTGGGCACACCTAAGCAAAACCAAAGTCAAGCAAAGTAGCTCAAGGCTGGACGTCTGGGATTCACTCATGATCTTCTGGGCTCCAAAGGGTTCTGACTCCATTTCTCTGACTCTGCCATCCACAGCACACACAGCTCATGTCACAGACCCAGGCCAGCTCCATTCCATACCTACTGGTATCCTTGGTGGTCGTCCAATGATCCCAGCAACTCCAAAAAGCTGGGGTCTCCACTGAAACTCAGGCTAGACCTTCACCAATAGCCTCTTCTTGCCCCTTGGGGTGCAAAGTCTTAGATTCTCTCCATGACCCCTTCAACCCTGGGGTCTTCACTGCAACTGAAGCTGTATTTTCACCTATAACCTTTCCTGGCCTCTCAGAGTACCAATCCTCACCTGCTCTCTGTGACACCTTCATGCTTTCAGCACCAGAACCACACAGGAGACTCTTATACATTACCAAGTCCTGCTTCCAGCTTGAGATAGAGGCTCAGGTTCCCCCTGTGTGCTGACCCTGAGGAAATACCTCCCAGAAGACTTCACCACAATGATCCTGTATCCTGTTATTTACAGCTGATTTTTCAGCAGCTGATTTTTCAGCCCCAGCTAATCAGAATCATTTGTCCCAGTAAAGCAAAGGTTTTACTTCAGGTTCTGGTCTCTTAATAACAGCTGATTCTTCTGTACCTGCCAAACAGAACCCACAGATTCTTAATTCAAAATATCATATGAACAGCCCTGATAGTCTCTGCTTCCCTTTGAAGCTTCACAATCCAGGCCCCCACTATCCTCAACTCTTTCAACGTAACTGTTCCAAGTTCCACAGCAACAAACTCTAATCAATGGCTTTTCCAGCCCGAAGTTCCAAATGCTTCCACAACCTTCCAATGTTAGGTCGGTCACAACAGTGCCCAACTCTCTGGTACCTTTTCTGTCCTAGTTCGTTTCTCAATTGCTTTGACAAAATATACTGACCCATACCAACTCAGGGCAGGAATCTGGAAGTAGGAGCTGGAGCACAGGCCATGGAGGACTGCTGCTTATTGGCTTGCTTCTCTGGCCCCTGCTTAGCCTGCTTTCTTATGCAACACAGGCCCACATGCCCAGGGGTGGCATGACCCACAGTGGGATGGGCCCTCCCACCATCACACAACAATCAAGAAGATGCCCCACAGACATGGCCAGAGGCCAGTTCAATGGAGGAAATTCCCCAATTGAGGTTCCTTCAACCCAGTTGTGTCAAGTTGACACTAAAGCTATTCAGTACATTTATTTTTATTCTATTATAGTTATTATCAAGCTACACTCCAACATCCTGGCCTACATTTTACATTAAAATATATCTAGAGATACTGCAAACCTATGTGTTTCATATTACCAATTTGTAGAAACATATCATAAGTTCTTAGCATGTGAACTTTTTGAATTTACATCTCAGTGGTCACAGTTCATTGTTTTGCTACAAAAACTATCCTTATTTAAGGCTAGTAATTTTCATTTTTTATTTAAATAATTTAGAGAAACTATTTCATTTTTTTTCATGGACCTGATTGCTCCATTACAATGAGACCTTCATGAGTCTAGACATTATGTACCACATTCATGATTCATTATAGTGATTATAATAAGACCTTCTACATAAAAGTAATTCATAAGTGTTTTGAGCACATATTACTATCAATATAGTTTGTTTCCCTTCAGATTTTGAATTTTTTCTTCTCAATATTTAAGAGAGACCTGTAGACTAACATTATATCACACTGAATTCCTTTCATTAATTTTTAAGTATAATAGTAAAATTTCAAAACAGTTGTAAAAGAAGCAAATTAACTATTTCCACTGACTTTAATAGTGTAAGATAAAGAAAAGTAGACTAGCTGTTGTGCTCAAGGTCCAGACCTCAGGAGGCCATGGCTTTTTGGCCAAGTGCATAGCTTACTTCATGTCTTTTGAAGGCTAAGTAAACTAGCTCTGGGGGAAAATACTAGTGTGTGTGTGTGTGTGTGTGTGTGTGTGTGTGTGTGTGTTGGTGTGTTTCTTAAGACTGGAATAAATTTACCTTATAATTGCCACCATTTTAAACCTTTATCGCAAGAGTTGAGTATAACATGGGAATTCCAGTCTCAGCTTCTTCCTCCCCCAACAACAAATTCAATTAATTTACTATTCATAGATCAGAACATCTTTGTGAAATCCCAAATATGAAAACATTTCTGAGACATCTACACTGTTGTTGAAACCAAATAAGAGACAAATTAGAATGCAAGCAGTGTTATTTCAGTCATACTGACTCCCCTTTCTGAGAATGGCATAATTTCACACAAAGAAGATCTATTTGGATCTAGAGTTAGTTCAATATGATAAAAAGAAATCCTTAGGTGGTTTCCTGAACAATGCTAAATACCTCTCTGAAAGCAAATTCTGTTCTTACTTCATAGGAAACATGGGGAATAATACTATGGATCAACTATGTAGGTTGAAGCAAGGTAAGGTTCTATACATCATAGGGACTACTCTCCAGATGAGAACACTTAAGTGTCACAATAAAAAAGTATTCCTATTGCAATGATATCATTTGGTATATTCACTTTGGACATGGGAAACATTTTTACAAAATTCAATTAATTTCATTAACTCAAATTTAATTTTCCATGGCTAGAATAAGAGGAGGTAGCTAGTAGGTACAAGGTCCTGGATTCAATCTCTAGCACAGAAAGCACAAATAAAAACTGAATTATTTGAAGCATGAAAAATTGAATAGCAACATTTCTTTCATTAGGATGTTTTATAAAGGTGATTGGCAAGATATAATTTTAAAACTTTTAGTTGAAGAAAAAGCATGTTTCCTTAAATTTCAGCTTCTGATCCTGATCCTGTGTTTTCCCTTGAGAAGACTTTCTGTAACAAGATGTAAACTAATTCTTTCCTGATAAGTTGAAATTAACACTATTTTGACATTTGCAATGATAAAGCATTCCATGTGTTTTCCTGGAATTGACTTTGTACATTTTAAATTGTAAGGACTTTTTTCCCACTAATTTAATCCAGATATTACCTTAAAGACATTAGCGTAATGGAATAGCCAATATTCATCATGCAGACATGGATTCATTTTAAAAATCATGTCAAATTAATCGATTTAATAACTGCTACATTTTCCAACTGAAATTTCAAGGTAAGTTACAATTTAACATGATGTAACTGTCATGCAACATAGTTCTCATTTTTCCAAAGAGATTAGATGAACTAAATATGTTATATATCCTGAAGCAAGCATTATAAATGAAACATTTTAGTGCTGAAAAAATACATTATAAAGACTATTTTTAAAATGAAACATAAGAAATATTTTCTAGACTTCGAGTATTGACAATATACAGATTGTTTTTTTTTAAATCAAAATAGAAATTTTTGAAATTCTATTTGCAGATAAGTCTGGTTACAAATCCTATGTGAAAGACAGAAAAAGACAGAAAATTTACTAAGAAAATATCAAAGGGGCTACAAAGCTTGAGCAGATGTCTAAAGAAGACACTCAAGCAAAGGCGAAGGAAAATCCATAGAATCATAGCACGCCTGCGTCACAATGAGACACACTCAGGGCCTTTGAGCACAGTGGTACTCACTAAATATTAATACTATTTAGCATCCATTAGCAGGAAAAAACTTGTGTTTTTTTTGTTAATCTGTATGTTAGTGGGAAATGGGTCCCCTCTTAAGCAAGAAGTAGAAAGGATAAAATCAGTTGGGAAAATGACAAAGGTGCCAGATATCCTAAAATACAAATACATTCAAAACTATAATTGTAATTATAATTGTAGAACTGCAAATATTTTCCTCCTCAAATAATTCTTAGCTTTGTACAGAGAACTGTGTGCATTTATTTAGAAAGGTAGTAATAATATTATGTTTTTAAATGCTCTCCTCACACTATGCTGGGTTCTATGTCAAGTCCATGTTTTAATTTCTGTAATGTTCCTCAATTTGTTAAATTGATACCATAAGTATCTTCTTTTGTGACAAAGGGCATTGATGCTCATAACTTGTTTGAGGTCATATGTATGTCTGGTGAATGAGCCAAAGCACACCAGAGGCTCGACAACCACACAGGATCACATTTATAAGCTATTGAGTTGAAGCTTGGAAGAAATCAAATCCTACTTTTCTGAAGTCTTCCTGTCACTTAATCTTTCTAAGTCTAGAATCACTGTCCTAAAAGGAGACAATTTGACAATCCTGTGATTATAATCTAAAATAGCTATTTCTTCCTGAAATTCTAAGCCATATTATTTCAAAGAAATATGTATGTGCTTACTGAATTGGTATTGTATGGGTACTGAACACATTATTAGAAAATATTGTTAAATCCTTTAAGCCTGTCTTTAAGTACTGTGGAGATGATTTTGAAAGGTTAGGGAATGGGAGCCATCAGAGAGCATGTGACTTGTGTTCACTTCTTCCTTCTCAAAAATGGTAGTGTTGCTTGTTCCCTACCTACTAACAACTGAATTTTGATATCATTTTGAAAGAACTTTGAAATTATTTTCTCTACCAAATGAATTTATATGAACCCAGCTGGCATTGTGCCTTTTTAAACTCTGTACTATTTGAAGTTTCAGAATTCTGTCAACCCTCAACATAAGATACTAAATCTATCACTTGTGTAGCCCTGTTTTATTGCATAGTTAAGTAATCCCAAATACTCTAACCTCCTTATTCATCGTTCTTCTTTCAAATAAATATCTCTTGAGAAATATATAAAGTACAAAACCTTCTCCTTGGGAAATGGGTGGCAGCCAGCTAATTAATTTAATTTCTGAGAGATAGTAGTTATTTCAGTCAAAAGCAACTATGTTGTCAGTAGCCACTGCTGTTAGGATGTTATAACTGCTGCTTGCAAAAATTACTATTACAGGGCTGGGGAGATGGCGCAGTGGTTAAGAGCACTAGCTGCTCTTGCAGAGGTCCCTGGTTCAATTCCCAGTACCCACATAGCAGCTAACAATCCTCTGTAACTCCAGATCCAGGAGATCCAAAGTCCTCTTCTGACTCCCTCCAGCAGTACACGACATGGGTGCACTTACAGGAAATACACTTATACACATTAAAAATAATAAATAAAATATTTTTAAGAATACACAAAAAATGCTATTATACTAATGTCATAGTAAGCAGATTAGGAGCCTAATGCAGGTAAGAACCATTATCAACGAGATGCAAAACATAATTTGTATATTTCAATGGAATTCTAAATCCACCAATTGAAGAACACTTATTTAAGAGAAATGAGTGCAACAAATTTTATTTGATATCCATATTACATCTGAGACTTAAATCAGGAGATAACCATAATGATCCAGACTCAGGTAGTCCTTTGATTTGTCTTCTCAATTTTGTTTTCTTTTCTACTACCTTCCTCTCCCTCCCCCCCTTTCACCTCTTCCTTTTAATCAGTTGACATATAACAGGTTACAGCTTCTTGGATCATCTAGAAAGTAAAATTCTAAAAAGAGAGTCATTACTTTATTAACCAGTTTTTCTGCTGCCAATTAAGGTATTCTTTTATCTTTATAAACCTAAGCAAAAGACCTGGCAGATTCAAGAAAGAACCGAATTGAAAGTAAAACATTCTGAACTGTGGAGGCATTATCTGGAAAATACAAGTCAGTTAACAAATCATCTTTTTTTAAATTTTTCTATTTTGTATTGTTTTGTTTTTCACTGTTTTCAAATATTTATTGTATTTAAATCTGGGTGTGGTGGCACATGCCTGTTGTCCCAGCACTTGGGAGGCGAAGACAGGCAGATCTCTGTAAATTCAAGGCCAGCCTGGTTTACACAGTGAGGTCCAGACTAGCCCCCAACTACAGGAAGCTCTGTCTCAAAAACACCAAAAAAAAAAAAATTCAAATATTTATTGTATTTAAAGTTCTTTATAAAAAACACTATATAAATTTGATGAATTTTTGTACATTTCATGCAATATATCTTAATCATTTCATACCCTCTCCCTTATCTGCACCCCCACAAACCCCCACAATATTTCATGTGTTGTGCAATATATAGCATAAATAAATTCATTACCATATCACATATGGACCCTAAGGTATCACTTGACTCTGTGCTAAGCATACCTGTCAGTTTTCTTACTTGACAGAAAACCTATTAAAGACTAAGCAGGCTTTAGAGTTGTGAGTTCCTTCAAGTTACTAACAATTTTCTCAGACTTAGTAGAAGACATGTTTAATTTCAAGATACCAACTTCTCCCACTTAATCAACCATTTTGGAAATTTTTTTAAAAGGTGTAATTTCAATATATAGCTTTTTGTCAGAACTTTTAAGACAATTTTCCGTAGCCATTTTTGTGGTTGTCTTTAAGTGAAGGTGAGACTGGATTCAAATACATAATGAACAATTACTTTTGATTGTTTAAGAATTTCATACATGCATATAATGAATTTTGATCAAGTCCACTTCCCAGTCCCTCCCCCTCAATTCCTCAATTTATACTCCCCTATATTTTTCCTGCCCAACTTCATGTGCATTTTTAAAAAATACACTGAGTCCATTTAATGCTGCATCTATGTCCTTGAGTTCAGGGACATCTTCTGGAGTACAGTAGCCACTCAGACCACTTTTCTGAAGAAAACTGAATTTTGTCCCTGAGAAGCCATCCATTGGGAATAGCTTCTTAGGTAGGGGCTGGGGTGTCATGAGTTTTTCCCTCATCCATTCTGAAATTTTGGCTGCCTTGATCTTACGCATGTATAGTAAATAATTATTTTATCATTCTCATTTTCCTCAATGGTATGGAAATAAATTTTCATTCTAAAGAATAAAATACAGTCTCACCTAAGGATAAATGACTATGCACAAGGTATGTTTAACAGGTATTAGAGAACATTTAGAATAATTGCTAGACATGCATTTATTTTTGTTATCAAGAACATGCAGGAGTGTAGCGACGGTTCAGTATTTAAAAGTATGTGATGCTTGTCTAGAAAACCCTCCAATTTCCTGTAACTCTAGATCAGGGGCAGCGAACACCTCTGGCCCCCCACAGGCACTTGTACTCATGTGCACATACAAATACACATGCAAACAAGCACACATATAATAAAAAATAATTGAAATAAGTATTTTAAAAAGAATTAGCAGTGGTATAATCCTTTGACTCAACTGTCTCCTGACATTTATTACCCTTTTAAAAGTATTGAAGTACTAGGTAGAAGATGCATAATTTTTTTTGGAAAAATGGAAGACAGACAACTATATTTTCAACCACTGTGTACTTGGAGTTTTTTCAGCAATTGTGGTGGCTACATGATATCACATCATGGTGATGACAGTATAAACAGCCTGACTCTTAACAACCATTTTGTCCAAGAGTGGACCCAAACTGCTCTGAGTACCTGTTCCTTCATATTACTCTGGAACTGTGCTCCTAACAAAGGTTTTGCTCTTTCTTTTAATGGAAACTGTATATCCAGCATGAAGTGAGGAAGTAAAAGTGTATCCTTAGCAGAAAAGTATTTTTTTGAACCCTATTTATCCAGGACAACACACACATTCACCCATACCATAAAATTTAATCTTATCTATTTTTTGGAAAATAAATGCCATAATATGTTTGCTTTAAATAAATCTGTTTGCAATGTTTCACATGCAACACACACACACACACACACACACACACACATGAACACATGCACACACATGCACAGACACATTCGTACATTGTTCTGCCTCAAGGGCAAGGAAGGGCCATGAGGGATTAAGCCTATATGTTTTAGGTCATGAAGAGCCAAGGTTTAGTATACTTGTTTGACATTATAAACAAGCTAAGACAAGATGTGCTTTTTGATTATAAGGTTAAGTAAAAGATGCTTGTCCAAAAATATCATTCTCCAAAATAATAAGTGATATATTTCAAGAGAGTGAATAAAAACAGTGTTTATGGTACTGAATATTGTAGTTTATTTGGAACGATTGTGTGAGTCAAATTCATTGCTGGGAGGTGTACGTGGCATCAGATCCCCTCAACCTTAGGACAAAATGAGAAAAGAATTCTCCAAACCCCAGTTTGAAAAATCTTAATGTGTTTATTGGACTTCCTAACTGAGCTTGGGGTGCGGGTTAACTTACAGAAGAGTGAGCGCCCTCACATTCATGGCTATGTTCGAAAGTCCGCACCCAAACAAAAATCCCACGCTTGGTTCCCCACAGCCTCACAAAACAGCAAGAGGCCAGGCTTGATTTTCCCTCTTAGTTCCTCCCCTGAGAGCAGGTAAGGTCAACCCGTTGTCTGGAAGAGGTAAGGGGAGTGACTCCTTTGCAGAGCCTGGGAAGGAGGAAGGACCATGGCCTGTCATCACAGGATCAGAGGAACATCCAGGTCACAGATTGGTTTTGAGAATTAGTTTGTTAATACAGTATTTCTCAAACTCTGAGTATCTGAAGGTTTCTGAATGGGAATTCAGAACACATGAGTCATCATTTTCAAATAATTAATAATAGCCATTATTGTGATAAAAATAAGACATTATAAAGTCATTAGTAGTAATAAATTCAGATGAGAAAGAAATGACATGACACATAAATTAATATTTCCACCTCTAATTTAATGATGAATGCCTGTAATTGGGACAGTTTACATGTACAACTTTTGATTGTTTTTTAATTCTTGAATATATCTTACTACACACAAATTACACATAATTTAGGGACTCTGACAATTAGTTACTCGTGCGCACACATAGACATACACACACACACACACACACACACAGATTGTGAAATGAGGTATTATTGAGAAATTTCTCCTTCTTGGTAAACAATTGCTTTAAGGTCAACATTGACCTGATGATATGTATCAAAAATGTTGTCTTTAACTGCAGTGTGAAATGAAAATAAAAGGAGAGACAGACATACGCACACACACACACACACACACACAGAGAGAGAGAGAGAGAGAGAGAGAGAAAGAGAGAGAGATTTATGATTAACTTCATTGTGAGTTGAAATCTACATTAAAACATACTTTTGCAATTATTCACAAGATAAATATTAGGATGACTATTTTATTCCAATCTTTATTGTTGCTGCTGCTGAATCAGTCTGAACAGCTAGTTCTTTGCACAGTTTGTCTATGATCAAATCGAATTTAATGGATTGAGCTGCCATCTATTTGCCTTTGAGTGTCAAACGTAGAGCCTAATTTTAGCCTCATCCTTGAATTCTATGCCATGCAAATGATTGCATAGTCACCTTGTAGGTCTACCAGGTAACTCAATGCTTGCCATTTGCAAACAAGCACCAATGAATCTTTGCCAGCTTCATTGTTCTGCATGCTTAAGAAATTGTGCACTGATTCACCTTGTTACTCTAAGAAAGTAATGTGTTATCCTTGGTTCTGCTTTTCTCTCATAGCACACACACATAAACAGTTTCTATATCTACCTACATACTAAAATCATCCACATTTTAAAAATCCTTTATTTCTTTGTTTTTCTTTTATTATTTTAGTGACTCTAGAATTTCATTTCATGTATTTTGATCATATTTAGATGAAACCCTCTCTACCCTCACATTACTCCTCCCCCAATATGTTCTCTATCACTTTTCTTTTTTTAGTCTCCTTTTTATTTTTATTCAGTATATAGCTTTCTTTAATACATTATTAATTTAAGATGTTATTATTATCACATCTACAAAAGGCATTTTATTTTTGTACATTTCATTTAATAGATCTTAATCAAATTTAGACCCTCTACCCTCTCTGTATCCCCCATAGATCCATCAGATTTCATGCATTCTTTCTTATATTTTAAGTCCTATTCAGTAAAGCATTTGTACACATATGTTACTTGGTACAAGTTCATCCACTGGAGTCTAGTCAGCCTATCTAGAGTAACTTCCTTAAAGAAGATTTAGTCTCCCTCACCCTGCAGTAATCAATTGCAAATAATTCCTTGGATAAGGTTGGTGCATACTACCCATTTCTCCAGATCTATGCTGTTTTTTTTGTCTGATTGATTCAGAATGGATCTTATGCATGCTGTTGCCATTGTTGCAAGTTCATATGAGCAAGTCCACAGAGGCTTTAAAGTCTCTGTTTCCTTCTGTTCATGCACCAACCTTGGCTCTTACAATATTTCTGCCATCTCTTCTGCTATTGTCCCTGAGCCATGGGTTGGTGAGGTAGTTCTTAATATAGGAGTCCTATCCAAGGACATACATTCTGCAGTCTCTTATTCTCTAAACCTGGGCCAATTGTGACCTTCTGTGTACATCTGTGTATGTACATCTGGGTACATCACACTCTGTTGTATGAGGAAGCCTTGCTAGTGAGGATTGAAAGATGTATTAGTATTCTGTCTACCCTCTGTTCTGCTATATTTCATGGTCTTAGGTGTCGAAGTTCCACACTAAATCACACTTAGGGCTGGGCATTTTTCAGGCATATATTCTCTGTGTGTGACCAGTTGTGAAACTCTGTAATAGCCTCCATCTGTTGCAAAAGTAAACTTCTTTGAAAGGCCTATAGACCCTAATCTGTGTCCTAAATGCTATTGAGTACATGACTATCTCTTGGAGTCTACTCAGCCTGCCAGGTGTCATAGCAGTTAGAAAAAATGACTCTCCCTTTCCCAGCATCAATCACCTACTAAATGGTCCTCAGTTAAGACTGGGTTTTCCTGCTCATTTCTGTATCCATTTTGGGCCCTTGTCTGGCTTGGGTTTGCACAGGTCTTGTGCATGCTGTCATAAGTGCTATAGGTTCATATGTACAAATATCCTGTGCTGTCAAGACAACAAAGTGTCACTTATTTCAAAGTGTCCTCTGGCTCTTACAATCTTTCAGCTCTCACATATACAATGATCTCTGAGCGTTGGGAGGAAATGCGTGATATGTGTCCCATTTATGGCTGGTCAGTCTACAGTCTCTCATTCTCTGCATTTTGTCCATTTGTAGGTTTCTATGTTAATCACCATCTGCTTCAAGAAGAACCTTCTCTGGTGAGGGCTGAGAGGAGTACTCATCTATATGTGTAACAATAAACCAATATTAATCAGTTTAATATTATTTCTGTTTAGCAGAATGGCAGCAATACATGGTCCCCTATGACCTGTGACCTGTACAGCCACAGGTTCTTGTCTCTGATAACAGCATTAGGTATGTACTCCCCATTGTGAAGCAGCAGGTCTTGCTCTGGCTTCTTTTACTGCGGGACACATTCTTCCTCCAAATATAGATATATTTGTTTTCTCCCTTTACTAACAGTTTTCTCAAATTTTGCTTTAACATAAAAGCCCATCAGAAATAAAATAATACCAATTTAGTTTACTTTATTTTTCTTCAGAATATTAATGTATGAATTATACTAAACTAAGGACTGCTTTCTTTTAAAAATGTCTGCCTATGCTTGTGTCCTCTGCACCTTAAAGCCTGACACATATGTTACATGTAATAAATACTGATAAATAAACAAAGGTTTTAAGTAGCAAAATAGCACAACCAAATTGCTTTGTAGCTATAACTTTTTAACATAGCAAATGTAATTTATGCTGTAAGAGTGTCTATAGGTACATAGAAAATTGCTTTAATGAGGCTGGAGAGATGGCTCACTGATTGTTCTTGCAGAAGGCCTGGGTTTGAATCCCAGTGCCCATATGGCAGCTAACAACTGTCTGGAACTCCAGTCTCAGGGTATCCAACAGCCTCTCTGTCCTGTGTGGGCATTGCACTACATGGATGCCTTACCTACATGTAGTCAATACACTCATACACACACACAAAAAAATAATAAATTTTTAAAAAGTTTAAAAAAATTGCTTTACAGAGTATGTAGTGTGGAAAAGTGAACTGAATTTAAGAAAATCACCAAGATATTTGAGTGTTCAAAGAGGTCAATTATATAGTGGTGTGTGGTTACCGCCAGTGGTGGCCGCTCCTCTGTTCTCACAGGTGCCGCTCCTTCGTTCTCACGGGCGTCGAGGCTGCTCTTCCACTTGCTCTGTGCTGAGGCCGCTCTTCTGCCTGCCCTCGGCTGAGGCCACTCTGTTGCTTTCCCTGGGCTGAGGCCGCTCTTCTGCTTGTCCAGTGCTGAGGCAGCTCTTCTGCTTACCCTGTGCTGCCTCCTTTCATCGCTGATTCTGCCCTGTTCGGGACCCCAGGGCTGGTGAAGAGACTGTGTCAGAGGAGCTACATTCAGACACAGGAGACCAGGATAAGCAACACAGGTCTGGTTTATTGCAGCAAGGCACAAGCTTATATAGGGGTAGTGGTCCAATCACAGCACAGCAAGTAGGATACCTTATTAGCATAACAGACAGCGTCCTATTAGCATAACAGACTTAACGTCCTATCACAGAATACCAGGTAGGATGCCTCATTAGCATACTGGGCTTCAGATTGCAGAACTTGGATTCCTGGAAACCACGTGACCCTGACTGTTGAAATATCTAAATGTTGCAATTTGGAATTCCAAGGGTGGTAACTAGGGAGTGGAGAGCTCTAGGCATCAGTCTCATGATCTGCCAATGGGAGCAAATGTCACAAGGCATTTATTGTGGCTCCAGTGGTTGGGCTGTTGCCTCAGGACTGCTTTATGGCTATCATTAAGACTTTCACCCTAGGCTCAAGGTTGTCTCCCGCATCTCCCCTCCCCCTTTTTTTTTCTTTTAAAAAATAAATTATAGTTTAGTAAGGGAATTTGAGGGGATCAGATATCGAGATGGGACAACAGCCAACTGAACTAGCCTTAACAAAATTAACAATGCAGGGTCCAAAAATCAGGAGTTAACAGTAATGATGGCACACATAATAAGGAACATAGACAAAGGTTTTCCTCTAGATTGAGGACTTAGCTCAGCTAATGTCTCTGCTTGTGGAGTGAAATGTTTGAGGTCTCCCCAGGTTGGCAGCTTTTGTTGTCTGCAAAGCTGGGTCGATCTCTCGGTGGTCATTTTTTCCAGGGCTGCCATCTCCAGGGTTGGTGGTTGTGGAGGGAGGTTTTCTGTTGCTGGCAATTCTGATGTTCCAGGCTGGGATCCAAATGGGGGCTGGAACATTATCTGGAAAGACACAACCATAGCCTCGCCCTGTGTTAACAGCAGGTGTCAATAATATAGTGGATATATTTGAGCTTGCCAAAGGAGGGGAAGTGAGTAACGTCCATCTGTGAGATCTTGTTAGGGCAGCTGCAAGACCAATGACCCCGTCCTCCACAAGCACAACATTTGCTCTTGTCTGCTTTGGCCTGTGGCTGGTGAGCAGCCAGTGCCTCAGCAAGAGCTGTGGCATGAGCTCGAGCATTCCCCACATCCCGACAGGCCAGAGTCCATTCAGAGACATCCTTGTGTCTAACAGATCTGATGGTAAGGTAGAGCAGCCTTCAAATACAAGATCCTTGAGCAAAGGATCTGCAACCCCCTGATGGCTGAATTTCCTATTAATGCTTTGTTGGCACCTTTCAATGAAGTCAGAGAAAGGCTCATTTGGTTTTTGTATCAATCTGGTCAATTTGATATCTTCACGAGTCAGCATACTTCGGAAAGCATGGAGTGCACAAAGCCACACTTGTTCAAATGAACGAGGAGGTCCCTGTGCCTGGGCTTGTGGGGTTTCAAAAGTGCCACATCCTACCAAGGTGTCAAACCCAGTATTTTGGACATTGGCATATCTATTGCACTCTGCCTGTTGTTCACATTTGTCCTGATAAGCAGCCTTCCATAATAGAAAATCACCTCCCCTTAGACAGGCATGGGCAATATTCTGCTAGTGGGAGTGCTGGCCACATGACTGATTGAATCTAATAGCTGACCAAACCAAGTGGAATGAATGCCATCCTCAATGGCTGCCTTAAGCAGCTTTTTTAAAGTATCATGAGAATATGGAGTTCACAGACATTAGGGTTCTGTAGTCCCTGATTGATAGTAACTTGGAAAAACTGTGGAAAATCACCCACTGTATCATAGGTGAGGGACCTAGGCAGGAGGGGCTTTTGGACTCGGGGGAAACTTCCTTAGCGCTAGTGCAAGATGGCAGAAACTAACCATTGCCCCATAATGGCAGGGCAGAGGCTGCATTAACTTCCGTTTTTCATCAAAGCTGATACAAGACGGTGGAAGGTTGCCCCCACCCCATAATGGCAGGGCAGGGGTGATCTTGACTTCCTGTTTTTCATCAGGGAGACCCTTGGACACTAATTCCTCGGCCCAGATAATGGATGCCCTGCCCTGACTTCTCTCTTTCCGATCATGAATAGCACAGAAGCCAATTGATCTGGATCCCAACAGCAGGAATCTCTAAACCAAGGAGCAAGAGCTAGCACTTCATCTAATACCTTAGTTACATCTTTTTCTGTTACCCTAATTTGCTTACTCTTGAGGAGACAAGCCAGTGCAGCAGAGCAGGGGCTGGCAGCAGCTGTATGACTATTCCCCATACTGGAGGTCACTCACCCTGCAAGACATACCCAGAAGGACTCAGGAGCCGTTCAGGAAGACGATCGGTGGAGACAGGAATGACACGCCAAACTGCGAGCCAGAACAGGAAGCACAGGAGAATGAAAGCAGTGAGTGCCCATGGAAGAATCACTGGCAAAAGGGTCATCAGATGCCCAAAGTATTCGAGCTCCAAATGTTACAGCCCAGAGTGCAACAACTCTGTGGGGCAGGAGGCTTCGTGCCCCATGTTCGGTTCCAGCTGTAGTCACCGCCAGCGGCGGCTGCTCCTCCATTCTCAAAGGTGCCACTCCTTCATTCTCATGGGCGTTGAGGCTTCTCCTCTGCTTGCCCTGGTCTGAGGCCACTCTTCTGCTTATCCAGTGCTGAGGAAGCTCTTCTGCTCACCCTGTGCTGCCTCCTATCATTGCTGCTTCTGCCTGGTACCGGACCCCAGGGCTGATGAGGAGACTGTGTCAGCTGAGTCACATTCAGACACAGGAGATCAGGTTCAGTGACACAGGTCTGGTTTATTGCAGAAAGGCACAAGCTTATATTGGGGTAGTGGTCCAATCACAGCACAGCAAGTAGGATACCTTATTAGCATAACATGTTTAGTGTCCTATCACAGTACAGTAAGATACCTTATTAGCATAACAGACTTAGCATCCTATTAGCACAACAGACATAATGTCTTATCACAAAATAGAGGGTAGGACGCCTCATTAGCATACTGGGTTTCAGATTACAGAGCCTAGATTCCTGGAAACCAAATGACCCTGACTGTTGCAATTTGGAATTCCAAGGGTGGTGACTAGGGAGTAGAGAGCTCTAGGCATCAATCTCATGATCTGCCAATGGGAGCAAATGTCACAAGGCATTTATTTTGGCTCCAGCAGTCGGGCTGTTGCCTCAGGCCTGCTGTATGGCTGTCAATAAGACTTTCACCCTAGGCTCAAGCCTGTCTCTCACAGTGTACAGTGATCAATTAGATATTAAATTATGGAAGAAGAAATATTAGGGTTACTTCTACATTCTTATCAGAGCAATATAGATCATGGTTCAATGTGATGGGTGATAATGGAAAATTTCCTCTGACTTTTTCTAATTCTCTCTTTCCTCCTCATTCTATATTTGTGTGCACAAGGAGGTCAGATTCATATAGAAATACAGTGAGTTTGAGTTAATGTTGGAAATGTAAGTAGAAAATGCAAGGGAATATGTGATATACAGTTCAGCATCTGAAAAGAGCATCTGGCTAGAGACAATTTTCAGTCATCTACATACTAAGTATCAGCTGAGGCTGTGATTTCTTGTAAAGAGTTATATTCATAGATATGTAAGTATATATACATAATATATGAACATATAATATCAATAGGAAATCAATCTAATAAATAAAGCAAATGTCACATGGTTCACTCATACATGGCAGTTTTTGTACACATCATGGCATAGATTTAATAAAATGGTCATCATTACCTTAAAGAAAAGGATATTTTCCAAAAGCCACCTCTGCTTCTCCCTGAATATGTTAGTTTTCATTAACTTCAGAATGTAATGTACTTCTCAAAAAAAAAATGTGATTTTTACATTTTTTTCTCTCCCTGGAGTAGAAATTTGTGTGAAGTTTTTGATGCCATTTTCTTTAATTTAATGACTAATTAATCTAATAATTAAAAAGATAAAAAATGAGACCGATAAATGAAAACGTAACATAAATGTATATAGCCAATAATACTTCCATGAAAATATAAATTGTGTCAACATACATCTAAATAAGACGATGCTTTTTGTTTAAATATCAGTTGTACTCACATAACCCACTTCCTTTAGATTGAAATATTGAAAAATGCCTAGTGATTATATGTTACTCTGTGAGAGACAATTTTAGAGGACAATGAAATTATAAAAGAAAGCTTCATTTCAAATATTGAGACTGAAGCTGTTTTTTACAATTCACTTCAGCAGTTGCTTCTGTGAAATTTGTTCCCCCAGCATTCATTCTGCACATTCAAGCACTCTCAGACCTCACACACATTATTCTGAATTTATTTTTATATTATTTCTCCCTATTGCTTCTATACCAAGTATTTTTTAACTATTAAGTCATATTTTGAATTAGGGAAAATTATAGCAAAATGTCATATCTTATTAAGAAAAAAAGTAAATGTTGTGCAAAAACCCACAGAGCCTTCTGTATGAATGACAACAGATACAAAATATTCTTGCTTCTGGTGCTTCATGACAACCTTCAGGAGTCCAGAGACTGCTAAGAAATAAGACCAAATAAAAAATGTGAATGGATAATAGATGTCCGAGTTTAGCTTCAGGAAGCCCATGAACAGAATGATTTCCTCTTTTTTGTTCTTCCTCCAACCACTAACAGAGAAAACAGAAGTGACCTCAGACTGCAAGGGACCATTTACCTCAGTTCACAACCATGGCACTAAAGAGTCCATCCTTATCACTCCTCACCTATTAAGATGTACAATAAACAGATCTTTTACCAGTGCACGTTAGTGTGGCTTCAAATACATTTTTTATGTGAAGTAATGATTTTCTAATGAATGTGTATTCCTCAGTGTCTTCTAAGTATTGATTAGTACAAGTAGGCTAATTTTAATTTCTGCCAATTTCTAATTGTCTATAAGATCTTTGTTTCTTTCTGTATTCCCACTCTGTAAGAAAAAAAATAGATTTCAGTTTGTTGTATAAAAGTATGCTTTATAAAATATTTTCAAGAGATAAAAATGGAAATTAAATATTACAGTAATACTTTGTTTCATGATTAATAATACACTATTTATTTTGGAGAAAATTAAAATTTGAATAAAAATGTAAATGTATGTAAATAATTTAAAAATCACGATACCAAAGGCTATTTAATTCGACCAATATTGCTGGAGGTTACCTCAAGGGTAGAAATATAGGAATTTGCTTTTTCCATGTAAATAATATGTATCCACATAGTATAATATTTTCAAGATAATTAATTCTCACTCAATTTAATATTGTTGGGTGTACTAAAAGAACAATTTTTTTGTTTTCATTTTAATTTAATTTGTTGTTTTGTGTTTTGAGACAGAGTCTCACTGTGCAGCCCTGGCAGGCTTAAAATTTTCTATGTAGATCAGGCTGCCCTTGATTTACAGAGATCTTCCTGCCTGCCTTATTATTTCCTTATCACTATATAATGTAGGTAATTTAGTATTTATATTATAAATCAATTTTAATAAATTATTGGCCATATATAATTCTGCTTTTGGATACTTGTTTCCTTACATCAGATTTTACAAAGTGACTCTGGTTATTTTTACACTGTGATTACATAAATTTGATGTCCTATGCCACAGTTTCCAAAGGATCTTTCCATTTCAAAATACCAGGTGTCCTTTAATGAAAGCAGAGACCTGGGAAAGTCATTTTCCTAAATCAAATAAGGCTTAGATAATGACTATAAAATAAATCTTATCCATTTTGATATTACAATTTATTCTTCATTCTTGATACCCATTGTTGACACAAAAATCCCTTCTATAGGACTGTAAATGACATTTGAATAACTTGACAACACAGGAGTACTCATGCCTGCAACTCTTAGATGTTTGATGAAGCAAGTCACATGAAAAGCAAGTTCACAGAACCAGTAAACACAACTTTTAGATTTTGTAGTTGCTTGGTGGTTGAAAGACAGAAAAGCCCAGTACTATGTCAGCAGGAGGTTAAGAAGGAACTCTTCTAGAGTTGACAAGCAGTTGATCTCAGTTGAAGAAATTACAAATAATTTTTCCTAAGAATTTCTTACTAGAAGCTGAGAAGATGGCTCAGTGGTTAAGAGCATGTGTTCTTCTTCCAGAGGATCTAAAGTGTGATTTTCAGCATCCACCGCCTGCAACTCCCAAACCCTTCTTTTGGCTCTGCAGGCAAGTGCATTCATGTGCACATACCCACCTTCACAAACACACGAATTAAAAGAAAAAACAAAAAATTCTTTGCTAAAAGTAAACTCATAAGAATTTCAATATAAATACATTCTAGTTAATTGTCCCTCTCCTCGAATTACATACACATCTTTAAAATGGTACTGGGAATATACCTCTTTGATGTCTTGCAAAAGGTAATAAAATATTCACTGCAGAAACTCACAATCATAACATGAACTAAATTTCAATGAATTACTATATGTGAATTTAAGGCTCATGAGCTCTTAGGAAAAAATGTTTTAAAGGCACTTCCCTCACAAAAATCTAATGCACACCAAGTAAAAGGCAAGAGTAAAATTACAGGGGGTAGGAAATGGGAGGGCAGGACAGAGGAGGGAGTATGGGAATGGATAAATTAACACTAAAGGTCTTTAGAAAGTCCATATGGAAACATCACTGTAGAAACTTCTAAAGCATATACATATACATTATAAAAAGAGATTAAAAGGAGTTACCTTATAATAGAGGGACATTGCCCCTTCTAGACATCATAGGCTAAAGGAAAAAAAAAAACCCTTAAAGTCAGAAATGGCCTCCCTCACAAGAAGCTGTTGGCCAGAAGTCCTATAGACCCTTAAAAATATTGGAAATTGCCCCGTTCATGTTTACCCACGAGAACCAGAATGGAAACGGAGGCTAACATACATACATATATAAATATATGTATATATATACATATATATGAATATTTGGATTAATAGAAGACAGGAACTAGTAAGAACTAGCATAGGAGATTTAATTTATACTGCATATTAAATGCCAGAGGTTCAACAGATTCTATTCAATTCCTCTGAGAAAATATGTCTTCTATGCTGTGATGTCATGTCAACATTCAGAATATCCAAGACCACACAATTATGTTCATATGAGCTGAGTGGCCTGATCTGCTAGATGGCAGGTGAACCAAAGGAGTAAACCAATGGAGATTCACATCACTGACACCCTGATGCCTCCATCATTGTTGTTGTTGGTTGTGTTTTGTTTTATTCTCACTTCAGTGATGTGCTGCTTACCTCCTCCTCCCACTCTGCATCTCCCCTCTGCCACCAGTTTCCTGTCTGTTTGCTTCATTTATAAAATTATCATTGAAAGGGAGCAAAGTAAGCTCAGCAAGTCCATACTAGAATCTTTCATTTTATCTCTCAGGCCAATGCTTCCTCTAAATATTTATATTCCATTTCTATGTCTGATGAGAGAGAGGATGAAAGGAATTTAAGTTCCCAATGAAATACTGGCAGAAATGAAGGATAATGCAGAGGAAACACATAGGTTAATGCTTTTAGATTTAACCCTGCTACCTGCATTATTGCTTACAAGATAGCTTCCAATCCTAGCTACCCTGAGTAATAGCAATTGAAGAACATGAATAACATTTACATAAAGCCTAGGCAAGAGGTGAAGCTGATGTTCATTGTTCCTTTCACTTTTCCACATAAGTGCAAACCATGTCATCCATTATCTCCACTACTGACAGGACAGAGTTACTAATTCTCAGGCTAATACCTGAAAATGCTATGTGCTTTTTATTGAAGAAAATCTCAGTGTAATTTTCAAGAGTCATGTTTAAATAAATACCTGGAAGTCCTTTAATTTGAAATACTTTTTGATTAATGATTTGAAACTTTGGGTTTCAGTTTATTTATTGCTTACTATGTTTCATGACTGAAGTAAATTTGAAACTTTTATGGTTCTAAGTTTTCATATACAATTCTTATTTTTCTCTTTCCAATCTAAAATACAGGAAATTTCATGATTATTTGCAAAATAAATTTCACACATTTTAAATTTCCCTGTTTTAGGGAAAATATAAGTCTCTTCTACTGGATCATTTAGTAGATTATAACTTGATCACAAGCCTCTGTTGTTATATATTTAACTGCTTTTATTTGACAATATTTATAATCTGATAATCTACTCCATAACACATGGAGTTTCAAAAGCATTGCCTTGACAAGGAAACCATGTGTTGTTACATGAAGCCATGACTAAAGTATATGAGGATTATGAAAAGCTGTGGCTTTTGTTTCCTTCCTTTTATAACTCCTCAGTTTGTAGGCAATCTTGTTTAGCAGTTACACAGATGTGAAGGAATCATGAGGAAGTCCCAGGAGCAGCATCATTCTGCTTCTTTGCTTTCAAAGTTCTTCTCATTTCCAGACATACATGTTCTACCCAACCAATAGAATGTATTTAAACTTTGTCATCAGAAGTATTATATTAAGATGGCATAATATTATCCTTTATTTCTATTTTCACTAATTTTCAAAGCTGTCTCCTTTGTTTCCTTCTGAAGAATGTACTACACATTTTATTTCAATAAAAGTTTCTCCAATAATTTATCATTTACATATATATTAATTTTACTGAGCATTTTTTACATTTCATGCAATAGTTCTTAATCAAATTTAAGCCTCTCCCCTATCCATGACCCCCATCACCCCACCAGACCTCTTTTTTCCACAATACTTGTAAGTCCTGTCCAGTCAAGCATTTGTACCCAGATGTCTTTCACTGTAAATTCACCCAGTGGAGTCTAGTTGGCCTACCTAGAGCTCGTTGGTAAGGCCTACTCTACTTTGCCGAGCAGTAATCAGTCTCAATAGTCCCCAGACTAGGGCTGACTTACCACCAATTTTCCTTGCTCCACTTTAGGCCCTTGTCTGTTTGAGCTGGCATGGGTCCTATGCCCCATGCCACCATTGCCACAAGTTCACATGTCCAATCTTCAGGTGACTTGAAAGACTCTGCTTCCCTATGTTCATGAATCATCCCTGGATCTTACAATCTTTCAGTCCCCTCTTCCAAAGTGGTCCCTGAGCTGTGGGTGGGAGAGCTGTAAGGGAGGAATCCTATCCAACAACACACACTCTGCAGTCTCTTATTCTTTAAAAGTTGACCAGTTGTGGCCTTTCCTTTTATATGGAAGCTTCACTGGTGAGACTTGATGCACTAGTTTTATCGCTACCACCCCTGTTCTGTTATGTTCCGTGAGTATTAGCTGTACAGGTTCCACTGTAGATACATCAACTAGGACTGGGAGTCTCTCAGATGTATATTCTCTGTGTCTGACCAGTTTGGGGATTCTGCAGTAGCCTCCATATGTTCAAAAAAGAAGATTCTTTTATGAGTGGTGTTCAGTATACTTGTCTGTAAGTGTACGGATTCATATTTAGCATATGGTAAGGAATTTCATTTGCCTAGAGATGTGACAGAGATGGTTTTTTTTCTAGGACCGATGACCTAGACTTAGTACATATCTCTAGGCAAATGAAATTTGGAAGTGACCTATCACCTAGTACATATTTTGAACTATTCCTGCATCTCTGGAGTAAAGCTGCTTGACCAGGATGGATGATCATTTGATGTGTGTCTGAATGTGTTTCATGAGTATTTTGTTTAGTATCTTTGCATCCATGTTCATTAAGGATATGGGCCTATAATTTTCTTTCTCGTTGTTGTTGTTGTGATACTTGTGTTCTTTGTTTTGTTATTAAAGTGATACTGGCTTCATAGAAGGTATTTGGGGGTTCTCCCGCTGTTTCTCTTTTTGCATAGCTTAAGGAGTATTGGTTGTAGATCTTCTTTAAATGTCTGATAGAACTGTGTTGTGAACACATCTGGCCTAGGCTTTTATTTTAGTCCAGAGGTTTTGTATTACTGTTTCAATTTCCTTATTTGTAATGGGTCTGTTTAAACTGTCGGTCTCTTCTTAGATTAACTTTGGTGGTGTCCATGAATCTAAAAATTCAATCATTTCTTTTAGATTTTTGAACTTAATTGAGTATAGATTTATAAAAATATTCACTTACAAGGTTCAGAGTTTTAGTTTGTTTTTGTTTGGTGTGTGTGTCGTCATATTTCCCATTTTGTCTGTGATTTAGCTAATTTGAATTTGCTGTTTCTTTCTTTTTAGGGGACTTAACTGAGCTAAAGTTCTATCTATCTTGTTTAACTTTTCAAAGTATCTGCTAGCTCTAATATTCATGATTTTTTGTGTGTTGTTTCTTTGTTCTTATTTTATTAATTTCTGCTCTCTTCTTTTTGTTGTTATTTCTTCTCATCTACTACGATTGGGTTATTATTATTATTTTCTTTCCAGAGTCTTGATTTATAATGTTAAATCATTTATGTATTTTCTTTATGATTTTTTTTAATGTAGGTACTAAGAGATACAAACTTCCTTCTTAGGATTGCTTTTTAAAGTGTCCCAGAGGGTTTTTTCTCATTTTCATTTAGTCCCAGCAACACTTTTATTTCTTTCCTAATTCCTTCTTTGAACAATCAGAAGTGTGTTGTTTAACCTCCATGAGTTCAAGTAGTTACTAGAGGTTCTTTTGGTCTTGATTATAAGTTTTATTGCAATGTGGTCTGATAAAATGCATGGGATTATTCAATTTTTTAAATATTTGTTGACTTGTTTTGTGTCCCAGGTCATTTGTAGAAAAATTTGCATGACCTGCTGAGTAGAAAGTATATTCTTTGTTTCTAGGTTCTTTGGTTTTGTAATATCTATTGGGTTCATTTGTTGTAAGATATCACTTAATTCTAATGTTTTCCTGTTCTTTGTCCAGTTTACTTATCTTTTGAAGATAGTGGGTGGGGTATTAAAGTAACCTACTATTATTGAGTTGGTGTGAATCTGTGTTTTATAGTCCCTGAGTACAGTTTTTATGAAATTGGGTGCAATAGAGTTTGGTATATATATGTTCATGATTATAATATTTTTGGTTGAATTGGTCCTTTGATTAGAATGAAGTTACCCTTTTCATCTCTTCTGATTAGTTTTAATTTTAATTTTATTTTATCAGATATTAGAATTGCAACATCTGCTTGTTGCTTAGAGTCATTTGCTTGAAATATATTTTTTCCATTCTTTCACCTTAAGATAAGGTCTAGCCTTGAAGGTGAGATGAGCTGAACACAACACAAAGGTGGATTTTCTTTCTTGATCAATTCTGTTAGCCTGTATCTTTTAGCAGGGGAGTTGAGGTAATTGATATTTAGTGTTATTATTGAAAGATGTGTATTTGGATACAGTCATTTTAACTTCTTTGTGTTTGTGGCCCTATTTTGTTTTTCCATTTTTATACCATTCTTTCTTGTTGTTATTTTTTCTGTAGCCTCTTGGGTATGCTCATTCTCATATTTGATCCTTTGTATTGCTTCAAGTATTTTCTGTAGGGTTGGTTTGGTGGACATGAATTCTTTCAGTCTATTCATGCCATGGAAAAATTTCCATTCCCCTTTGACTATAACAGACAGCTTTACTGGATAAAGTATTTGGAGTTGGCATTCATGGTCATTTCGAACTGGGACTACTTTGGTCCAGGATTTTCTGGCATTCATAGTTTGCATTAAAAAATCAGGTGTAATTCTGATGAGCTTTCTTTTATATGTAAGTTTTTTTGTTTGTTTGTTTGTTTGTTTGTTTGTTTGAGACAGGGTCTCCTTGTAGCCCCAGCTGTCCTGGAACTCACTATGTAGACCAGGCTGGCCTTGAAGTCACAAAGATCTGCCTGCTTCTGCCTCCCAAGTGCTGGGATTAAAGGTGTGTACCACCAGGCCTAGTTTATGTAACTTTTTTATCTCTAGCAGCTATCAATACACATTTTTGTTCTGTAAATTAAATGCTTTTACTATGATATGCCATAGGGACTTTCGGTTCTGGTTATGTCTAATTAGCATTCTAGGTGGGTTTTGAATTTGCATAAGTCTTTCCTTAATTTAGGGAAGTTATTTTCTATAATCCTGTTAAAGATCTGGTCAATGCCATTGTCTTGAGGTTCTTATCCTTCCTGTATACCTCTAATGAGTAGATTTGGTCTTTTCTTGTTGTCCCACAATTCCTGTGTTTTCCATTCCTGTGTTTTCACAAATTTTACCCAGTCTTTGCTTAAGGGGTCCAAATCTTCAACTTTGTTAAACAATCTTGATCTTTCTGTTTCATTCTTTTTGCTTGTGAGGATTTTTCTTCTCGTATCCATTAGCTTTCTGAGTTTTTCAATTCCATATTCATTTTGGTTTGATTTTCCTTCAACATTTGTATCTCTTTTGTCACCTCACTTTTCAAGTCATGAATTGGTTTTGATATTTCATTAAGATGCATATTTGTAAGTTCTTGAGTTTCCAATCTCATGTTTATGCCTATTCTCTTTGAGTTCTGTGTTTTAAGTTCTTTGATCATGTTTATTATTGTTCTTTTAAATTCTGTATCCTGAGATTCCTCAGGATAGTTTTCATTGTAGTACACTTTTCTAGGACTAGTAGTTTTGTTGGGGAAGTATTCTTTTGGTTTTACATATTATTTGTGTTTTTCTCTTGCTATTTGGACATATGAATGTCCTTTGTTGGTTTGTGTGTTTGGTAGGAAACTTCTATTCTGCCTTTGTTTAACTGAATTTTTTTTCTGTTTATTTTGTTTTAGCAGCTTGGTTGGTTTTTGGTCAGATACGAAAAATAAATTGTGTGTTTCAGGTTCTTGCAGGGTCGTACTCTGTTATGGGTAGTTGTTGGGACAGGGTAGAACGTAGGCTGATTAGGCTACTACTAGGAAGGCTGGGCTGTGTCAGATAGATCAGGAGCCAGTAGAATCTATACTGGGGGATTTAGTTAGTCTGGGTTAAAAGGTTTAGTTAGTCCAGGCATCTGAGATAGAGGAATTGGAGTGGGCCAGGTACAGTGCTAGTAGGGGACATGATGGGGATGGAATAGGTTACAAGTGTTGAGGCTGCAGAGGAATGGAACAGAGGCATTGAGGGTGGGATCTGACTTGCCAGAGTCCTAGTGGGTTGATCTGTTTGGAAGGTCAGGATCCAGTGGAAGAAGGTGTTGGAAACACCTGAGGAGGGACTTAGTAATCTATGTTAGGGTGGTTAGATAGTCAGGATTAGGAAGCTAGTCCAGGGATCCGATGCAGAGGAATTAGAGTAGGCCAAGGTCCAAGGGTAACAGGAGACAGGGTGGAGGTAGAGTAGGTTGGAATTCTCACTTTTATTTTTGTATGTACTTATTTCTCCCAAAATATCTTCATACATTCCAATAAATATATCTTTGGCTTGAAAGAAGGTCTAAATAGTGTTTTTATTTTTATCTTAACAAAAATTTTTATTAAAAAAATTTTTTAAAGGTATCTCTCATAATGTAGCTCTGGTTGGCCTAGAACTCACTATGTAGACTAGGCTCTCCTCAGACTCACAAAGATCAGCTTGACTCAGCCACCTAATTGCTGGGATGAACTGTGTGTGTGTCATCATGTCTAGCCCAGTAGGAAATTGTTATGATTGCATCAGATTCTTTGCTTTTATCATTCTAATATTTTTATACTAGAAATAATTGACTCATAATCATTTATGTAAAATAAATATAGAAAGTATACATTTTAAGTATAATGTAGACTTACAATTAAATATTGAGTCAGGAATGGTAGCACATGACTTTAATCCCAGGACTCAGGAGGCAGAGGCAGGCTAATCTCTGAGATCAAGGCAAGCCTTGTCTACATAGTGAATTTCAGGAGGGTTGGGGCTAAGGAGATCCTGTCGAATCAATCAATCAATCAATCAATCAATCAATAAATAAATAAATATTGAAGCTATTACTCTTACTGTGTATAAAAATCTCTGAATTGCATGTCCATTGTCCTACAGTGCCCCAAAACACCGTTTTATTTTTAAAACAATTTAGACATCCTTAGAATCTATGAATTTTTATGTTTAAGTAATATGTTGAAAAAATTTAAAAGTATTCTTCACAGTAGTTGTGTTAGGTGTACCAATCAAACAAGGAGATTCTGCTAGTGAATAACACCTGACCCCAACAGGGCCCATCTTAATGAACT
>NW_008342282.1:2431473-2439865 GCF_000622305.1 Nannospalax galili | reverse complement strand
TATATTTTATAATGATTAATCACTTGTGTTTTAATAATTTAATGGACTTTTACAATACAAATTATAATCTCAATTGAAATACCTTATTTCACATAGTCATTATTAAAAATATTTTCAGTAAATTATTTTTAGTTTTTATAAATTGATTATTCCAATACCTGCTTTCAAATCTGATTTTTACATTTATAGTAGGAAGAATCCTTGTGAGTTTAGGAACCTTTCAAGACATTTATCATTTTCTTTTATAAAATGTACTCATAGCTGCTTTGAGAAAGAGAGATCTCATGCACATAAAATGCTTTACAACCTGAAAGGGACCAAGAAATGGTACATATTTTCTTCATATGAATTAAACAAAAGCAAATCAAATCAATATCTTCATTAGAGAATTTACTCTTTCCTGCGTTGTGTGCATTTCCTGCTTTTTTATAAGCTAGAATATTCTGTCTTCAGAGAAGTCCTTCACATGGTACCCGAATGTCATTCAAATGGCAGTTATCCGACATCTATTATAGTTAATTCCTTTCAAGATATTGCCATCTCTCATTCCCAAGGACTGTAATTATTTGGAAATAGACTTTTGCTTTAATATTAGACTGCTCTAACCTGCCTGAAAGCAGGAGGTCAAGGCATATTTGAATTAAAAAATGTACTGTCTTCTTACTCAGACTGTTCAAAAATTTTAAAAAAATATTTCAAATAAACAAGCATTTCAAGGCTTTAAACAATATTGGAAATATCAATTGGGTTAACATCTGTTAAGTCACAACTTTGTTATCTGTTAGAACAGCAGAACATTCCAAGAATATATATACAAACGCTGGACAGGCACTAGGGACTCTTGTCTCTCATACTGAGACAAACAGAAGTTATGCACATGATACATTCATACATACAAAGATGATTTTTCCTAATTATATAAAAGTGCTTGAATGTACAGAAGTCAGGAGAGAGAGCAGGGATACTTCCTAGGTTTCGCTTTTTCCAGAACTGGATATATGTATAATAAATTTAGTCAATAGCATTACCAAACACAGAGAACATGAAGAAACAATATGCTATTTGTACTAACAAAGACCCGTAAAGCTAGCAAAGAAGCCAAAGATGGCAAGGTCTTGTCTATGGATAAATTAAAAACAAGTATTCAAAGAACTATCAACAAAATACTGAGACAAGTACTTCAATTCAAATATACAGGATAGTAAACTTTTTTTTTAATATCAAAGCACACTAGCAGAAACTTGTCTAACCTCTTCCCCCATATCTCCCTAGTTCATCACATAAGATATATATGACTATGTGTGATCTTTTATTATCTACTACATTATCTATAAGATGAAACTTGGTAGTCAAGTTTTACAAAGATAGTTTAAAACCCACAAAATAAAGTGGGCATAGTGGTGCACATATTTAATTCTAGAACTCAGAAGGAAGAAGCAGGCAAACCTTTGTTAGGTGAAAGTCAGCCTGATCTACATAGTGAGTTACTGGCCAGCTGTGAATACGGGGAGAATCTGTCTCAAGAAAACCCACACATTTTCCTGACAATGACTATTTTTTGACATTTTAAAGAGTGTACCCTTGAGGGGCTGGAGAGATGTCTCAGTGCCTAACATCACTGACTGCTCTTGCAGAGGACCTGGGTTTGATTCCCAGTACCCACATGACAGGTAAGAACTGTCCTTAACTCCAGTTCCAGGGGAATCTGATGCCCTCTTCTGACCTCCGTGGCATTGCAAGACACGGAAACACTCACATAGGGCATACAGGCAATACACTCATACACATAAAATTTTTAAAAAAATAAATAAAAAATATATAAAAAATGATGCGCTCTTGAACATACAATATGTCATTTAGTCTGTGATTTTACTACACTGTATTAGTAGTTTAGCAGGATAAAATTTTTAGAAATAGTATTGTTGATTCAAAGGTATATTTATTTTAAATTTGAATGTCCCTCTATGAGACATTATGCAAATTTACACACAAATCCAGGATTTAAGAATACCCATCAAGTTTCAGTCATTCTTTAATCAATCTACCC
This sequence comes from Nannospalax galili, assembly GCF_000622305.1. Taxonomy (NCBI): domain Eukaryota; kingdom Metazoa; phylum Chordata; class Mammalia; order Rodentia; family Spalacidae; genus Nannospalax; species Nannospalax galili. Next base: position 2,437,818 of record NW_008342282.1, on the reverse strand, counting down.
AATCATTCATTAAATGTACAGTTCCTGAGATCTCACAATTAACAATAAGTATCTGTTGAAAATAAGATATCACAGTTCACCATTCAAGAATATCCACTTCTGTACAAAAAGCTTCTGTCCTAACAAATAATTAGTGAATCCTGTGCCACAGTAGTTGAGTTTATTACAGCCTTCTGGCCTAAAGGGAAAAATAGTAGATTATATTTTTTAGGGAAAAAAGACCTTCTGAGTATTGCATGATGTTCAAATGGATATTATATTCTAGTGAGAACCGAAAATACACAAGATTAATTTACCAATTATGAATCTATTTCATTACTAAAAGTCATTATAATTATCCACAAATCATATATATGAAAACCATCAAGAGGTCAGTGAGAACAGTACACTGTGCTTAGGGCGACAATTTAGCATTGTAGTCAGAGAATGTAATTCTAGGTCATTATTCCCCTAAATATCTTCCAATGATGATACCATTTCCTTCTTTTCTTCCATACCACACAGAAGGATTTTTTGTGTGTTTTGTATTTGCTATTTTAATCATTATTCTTGTATTTCATGTTAATAATTTTAGTTCATAAAATACTGCTGAAAGATAAATATTTATCTCAGTTCATAATTTTATACTAATATTAGTTAGTAATACATATTGCTCAAAATTTATGCTCCACAAAAACATATAGTGCATATTAAAGTTTTTCTCCTCAGAAATCAGATATTCTGAAAAAAGGCATTTTTTATATATTTTGCATATGCTTCCAGATATATTGAAACAACTGATGAAAATCTGAATTACCCTGGACAAACAAAATACATGGTTGCAATAACCATCATATGATTTTATGTATATTTTCAAATTTGATCCATATGGCAAATTATTGAAATTCTTCTAAATCTTTTTATAGATAACAAATCCATTCTGGATATATTACTAACTGATCATGTTAAAAATTACCAAGCCTTTATAATAATATTGCATCCTTAATTTTTAGTTTACATTTATATAATTTTTTCATTCATTTATGATTCTTACTAAAGGAATTATAAATATCCTTATATGTAGGTCGTTGCTTTTATGTAAGTGTATTAATATGATAAAATGTTGAAGATAAAATTATTAGAGCAAGTCATGGGTTTTAAATTTCTGTTGGATTTTGCCAAACTGCCATCAGTTAAATATTTATCAATGATCCAGTAATGCTGTTATTGACTACAATGACTGTAGATGTGATGGATAATCACAGTTCTTATGTATCTTAATGCTATAATATTTTAAGAATTTTGTCTCATTTTTTTTAGTTTACATTCTTTTTTAATATTTGACTTATTATTTCTATTTTCTGTGTTTGAGTGTACTTCCTGTGTGTTAGTACCCCCGTGGTGTGCAGTGCTCAAGGAGGTCAGAAGAAGGCATCAGAACCCCTGGAACTGGAGTTAAGGACAGTTGTCAGATGTCATGTGGTTCTGGGAATCGAACCCAGGTCCTCTACAAAAGCAGTCAGTGCTGTTAACTATGAGAAATCTCTCTAGCTCCCTAGTTTACATTCTTATATAACTTTATTATGAATCACTTGAATTTTCAGGGTAGATTTTTTTAAATGAAATTTTTTACTTCCATTTTGTTCATACATAAGAAGTAATTATTAAACATTTTATAATGAGAGATATGAATGGATGAAATCACCATTAATCAGATTTCACATGGTTTACGAAGTCTTCTGGAAATTTAGGAAGGTATTAAAGACAATGTTTGCCTGTGTGCTGCTCTCCTCCAAGTTATGCAACAATTAATCTGTGAATAATTTTTATCTTTTCACTCACAAACAAACTATATTTTTAGAAATTGTTTAGCAAACAATATAGTAAGTCCTACAAATAGAATAGAAGGAATGAGCAGGTGTGGTGGTGCACATCTTTAATCCCAGCACTCGGGAGGCAGAGGCAGGCAGATCTCTGTGAGTCGGAGGCCAACCTGGTCTCCATTAGTAAATCCAGGCCAGTTGCACCTACAGGGAGACCTTGTTTCAAAAAGACCCCCCCCAAAAAAAAGAATAGAAAGAATGTCATTATTAATTAGCTGTTATTAGGTTACACTTTGGCAAAAGACTGAAAATTTCAATAGATAAACTAACGGCACAAACTTATTTATGGCTCATGATTAGTATAACGCAACAACTGCAATCATCTGTGCCTCCATTCTATACTAGTTCTCTTCCAGGCATATTTTCCAGTTGAACAAACGGCCTATATATGAAGTATGCTGTTCTCATGGCAGATGAAAAGAGAAATGTTGAACCATGCAAAGCATCTTCGTAGTTTTTTTTTTTCTTGGTCGTTTTGAGACAGTGTCTTCCTGTAGCCCCAGCTGTCCTGGAACTCACTATGTAAACCAGGCTGGCCTTGAACTCACAGAGATCTGCCTGCCTCTGCCTCCCAAGTACTGGGATTAAAGGCGTGTGCCACCATGCCCTACTATCATCTTAGCAGTTTTGACTGATGTACCCAATATTTGCACATATTCCAATGGACGGAGCAGGTGACTATATAGAACTAGGGGTGAGATGAGAAGGTACTTACCTTGGGATTTATTACACAATATACAGCAATGGACATGCTCTTACACTCAGCTCATTTTCTCTACTCTTACACAGTTCAGGACTTCTGCCTAAGGAATGGTGTCACCCACATTGGGCTAGGTCTCCCTACATCAATTCATTTAATTGAGCTAATCCCCCACAGACACCACCACAGAACAGTCAAATGGAGACAATATCTCTAGGTGATGCTAGGTTGTATCAAGTTAACAATTAAAGCTCATCATCACAGCGCATAATCATTATAAAGAAATGGAAACACGGGACTCAAAACCTAGTTTGATATAAAAGTAGACCTTGTTATTCAGTCATAATTTTCACCTCATTTTAATGCATAATAAAATCACTCATCTTTCCCTAAGGATATACCATGAAGTCCTGCCACATCATGTTATCACATTCAGTATTCAGGTTCCTGATAATGACTTTACATTTGTACCACATGTGAATCATGTAGATTCAAGGATCTGAGCTTGCAAATACCAAATAAGTAGTAAACATATTCTTGAACACACAAAACTATGTAATGGCAAAATAATCACCAAATAATCATGCAGTCTTTTACAAATAACTAAAATTTTAGAGACACAAAGGAATTTCTTCCCATGGATATTCTAAATTTGGAGTGAAGTAAATGGTCCTGAATGGAGCCCTCATGTTCACTTATCTCCATGGGCCTTAGAAATGCCCTTTGATTATACTTCCCTTCTCCATTATTCTGTTGAGTAATTGAGATATAATTGAAGGTTATGTTTATCTCAACTTGTCTCCTATTTGTAAATGTTGGATAGTTAAGAATAATTTCAAATTTTCTGTTTTCAGTTTTGGCCTAGAGTGCTGCCCTGTGAATGACTGAGTCTTGGTGAGTCTTGTTAATTTTTTTCTCTGAGTGCTTGTAGTCAGTTCCTCATGTCAATAATCAAGCCCACCATTTTTCTTCTAGTGAAGGTCTCCATCTTCACTGTGCACTGATATTTGTTGAATAATACTCTCCATCAAATGTGAACCACTGGGCGTTTTTCATGGTTAGGTATTCTCTACTGGTGTAACTTGTCATTCATAAATTTCTTCCATTAATTAGTAAAATTCATTAATTGATAATTTCGTTTATGTATATAATGCATTCTGAAGCTCTCCTTCCCACATACCATCTCTTTTATTCATCCCATACCAACCACCTCTCTTCCTTACAAAGTTATTTATCATATTCATTGCTTTTATTTCTGTTTTGTGTCTCACAGAGTTTAATTAGGGCCATCCATATGATCTTGGGTGAGAATAGTCCATTAGAGGGCTACTGTGCTTACCAGTGGGTATACAACTGAATACTATGCCTCACTCTCCCAGACTCAGTCTAGTGCTAGGAACATGTGAGCCCTTTCCCCATACATAGCCAACTGTTAGGAAGATCCAACTTTTGTGGTACTATTGTCAGTAGGCACAGTTGCATTGAGTTCAGGATTGCTATGGTTGTGCCATGCTTAGAAGACGGTATTTCATAGTCTTTCACCTTACCTGCCAGCTCTTAAATCCTGTCATCTTTTTCCATATGATTTCTAAACCTTAAGAAGGTGGTATAAATGTTTTGTTTGGCTCATTTTTTAGCTGTCCTTTATCACTCTAACCATCCCAGTATCTTGTGCAGCCATAGGACTTTGCATTAGCCTCCATTAACTGCAAAGAGAGACTTGTGTAAGTAAGCCTGAGAGTATCCTTTGTCTGTGGCTATAAACATAGATATTTAGAAGTTCAGCTGAGCAGTAGTACTAGGTTCCCTGTGGGTTCTATGACCTCTTCAGCCATAGACTTACTTTTTTATTGTTCTAGAACCTTTAATTTTTTAAAATTATTTTTTATTTTATTTCATGTTTATGAGTGTATTGCCTGCATGCATGTAAGTGTGCCCATGTCGTGCGGTGCTTGTGGAGGTCAGAAGAGGGTGTCAGAACCCCTGGAAGTTGAGTTATGGATGTTATAAGGTGCCATGTGGGTGTTGGGAACTGAACCCAGGCCCTCAGCAAGAGCAGCCAGTGCTCTTAACCACTGAACCTTTTCTCCAGTCCGACTTTATAATCTTTAGAATCATGGTATTACTTAGGTGAACTTGTAATACAAGCTTTTAGCCAGCTGACACCAGTTAACTGACTCCAACAAAATATGAACAAAAGGAAAAGTTGAATCAATAGTAAAAGATATTTACTCTTACAATATTCTGGTTATCCAAAGAAGATAATTTAATAGAATAATGACATAAGTCATTATCTTTTATATTTAACAATTGAGAAAAATAACATAGTCAAAGAAAAAATTATTTAGGTGTATCTGGAGAGAAGTTTCTTCACTGCAATTAATATCACTACATTTTTATTCTCTTTCTTCTATACATATTTATTGTGTCTCCCCACTCTACCCCCTTTGGTACCAACTGTGCTATCACTTGAGATGAATATGAAATGCAAAATTCCCTGTAGTCTGATAAAAATGATGAATAATAAAACTAGCAGTGCCCCAACACATCATTCAGGAAAAAGGAGGGTGTAAAGTGAGACGGCTAAGGATGACGTCAAGAGAAGAGTGTAAGTAGGTTCTTAAAAGGCAGACGTGAGCAGGTGGAAACAAAATGGAGATCATGCCAGTGAAAACACAAGGAACATGAGAACTATAAGCAATGCAAGCACACTGATATGCTCAAAGCTGCTTTTCAGCTGCTACATAAGTGCCAGACTGAACAATCCTCTGAAATACACTGAGAGGATCAGACCATGTGAATACATTGATGGGTCTGTGGAAGAAATGTAGTACCATCATATGACAGACTTTAAACAAGAAATCTGATGGAACCAAGTTATGGATTAGCATACAGACATGTTGATAGCAGGGAGGCACGCTGATAACGGAGAAGGACAAATCACACATGCAGACACACACAAATCGTAGGGAACATAGGACCACATGGGCTAGTTTATTAGACAACACGGTATTGCTATGGATATCTGACAGGTATAGATGGCTAATGCTGGACAACCTGAGAGGCTGTGAGTCAGCACAAAATGACTGACACTAGATATCTAGAGCACTTAAAGCTAAAAAGTGATATAATCTAAAAAGTGATATCAATCTATTACATAACTATTTTTGGCAAATTTTGACTTTATTGTTGGTTTTATATATACACGCCCTTGAAGTCAGAGGTCAGTGCCTTAGCCTTCACCAACCTGCTTATGTATGTCTTCCTATAGGCTTGTGTACCTACCTCTACACAATGGCTGTACTGAGCTGTGTGTGTTTGTGCCCACCAGTGGGCTGCCTGTATATCTGATGTATACCTGGGTGCCTGCTGGCAGCTGCCTGCCTGGCTTTCTTTTCCAGAGTAAGAATAGTAACTATGTCTTAGCTGTGTATGACTGCCTACATTACCTTCAACCTCCTGGGCTCCCACAACCCTCTTCCTTTCCTGGTTTAGGAGGTTGGACCTCATACAAATATACATATCTGACAGAGACAGTGCCCAGTTTCTGTCACACACAAGTTTTGAATTTATTTTGTCATGATCTACTATTTAAATTAATGAGCTCTTCTTGTGAATCCATGATAAACACTAAGATATAACTTCTCATGTTTTTGCAGACAAATGGTAGAACTGGAGATTTTCATTTTAAGTAAAATAAAGCAGACACAGAAAGACACATACCATATTTTCTCTCCTATGTGGAATCTCCATCTATCTAATTAACCATGCAGCCATGAGACC
>NW_008342282.1:2426130-2431446 GCF_000622305.1 Nannospalax galili | reverse complement strand
CATGACATTGGTTATATAAGGGACATATGGTCTAAAAGAAGAGAGAGGGGCAGTGAAATACATCAATGTAGATAAGGAAACAAACAAAATATTTTGGCTCATATACAGAATCTAGATTTAAGTACATATACAGGAAAGAGACTGAGTTAAAGCAGAGAACCAGCCAAGAGTTGAGGAGAGAGAGAGGAATGGAAGGGGCAAGCTGATCAAAATACAATTTTGTAAATGTATGAGAATGCCATAATGAAGCCCAATATTCTACACACTAACTAAACACAACCACACATGTATATAAAACATATATAAATTTCTATTAACTAAAAAAGGCTACAGTGTAGTTTTATTTTAAAATATATCATAAGTGACTATATATAACCATTTCAAATATACATAATTACCTTCAATATATATCCCTTAATAATTTGTTTAAAGACTATAGATATTATTATGAGTAAAAACAAAAATATTAAAACTCAATGAACAGACATGCTGTAATTCTTATTTTAAACTCATACTGCCTTTTTTATTTAAGGACACATTATAAGATGGAAGAAATTTTCTTAAAAATATTCATTTACACCAGGAACCTTATCCAGTGACTTTAATCTTCTAATAAATATAATATCACGTAAGTGCTGTCACTACATCCTGTACTAAGCAGCAAATTTGAGCCAAACTAATTAGCAGTAAATCTGCCAGAACCCACTCAAAATATTCTGTTAATTAATCAGAATATGAATAGATGAATTTAGAAATGTTATTATATCATGAAAGAAATCTTATCATCAATTTCTAGGGTTACTTAACTAATTTGTCTGTCTTTATCCTGGCATACCCATTAGTCTTTGCTTTTCAAACCCATTACAAATTTTCTGTTCACCTGGGATAAAGAGATTACAAAAGCTTCTAGTGACTGAGATTCTTATTGGCTTCTATTTATTTGTACAAGCACACTTGATTCTAGTAATAAAAATTCTTTTCTTTATTCATAGCAAAGTATGTGGAGTTCTTTAATCTTTAAATGACTTCTGTTCTCTTAGAACTCGTTAATTTACTTTTGACTGGTTTGGTTCCTCTGTTTAATATTATCTTTTAATCTTTCTCTTAACACTTTTCAGTGACTGTTTCTAGAATACTTTTGTCAAAATCTGGAATGTCCTTTAGTGTAGCTAATGAGGTGTTATTAAGGTATGGCAATCTAAACCTTAATCACCGTGATTTGCACCTATTGTCACAAAGACAACACATTTCAAGAATCCTACTGTTCTAGTTTGTTTCTCAATTGCTGTGACAAAATACTCAGATCAGTAGGGACTTGGGGAGGAACATGTTTATTTTATAATACATCTCCCAGGTCACAGTTCATCAGAGAGCCCAAGGTAGGAACTCAGGGCAGGAACTTGGAAGCAGGAGCTGGAGCACAGGCCATGGAGGACTGCTGCTTACTGGCTTGATTTCTTGGCTCCTGCTCATCCTGCTTTCTTATGCAACACAGGCCCACCTGCCCAGGGGTGGCAAGACCCACAGTGGCTGGGCTCTCCCACATCACTCAACAATCAAGAAGATGCCCCACAGACATGGCCACAGGCCAACTGAATGGAGGCAATTTCCCAATTAAGGCTCCCTCAACCCAAGTGTGTCAAGTTGACACTAAAGCTACCCAGCACACCTACCTTGGCTGCTTTGAAGCTGAAAAATGGACAGTTTTTTTCTTTAACAGTCTTTCCTTAATACTTGTGCCTTTTTATGTATGCTCTCTCTTTAAGGGACAGGCATAATTTTATTCTAATTCTCTAAATGTAAATCACTTTGTAATGTATGTAGAGTAAAGCAACTCTACAAAGATGTCTGACAAGCACTGCCTCAGCTGGGTGATCTAGGCTGACATTTCAGGCAGTCATTTTTACTTTCTGTTCTTTGATATTATACGTTACTTTAACTTTGTGTTTTCCCTCCCTCAACAGCATGGTTCAAAATGCAGCCATTAAGGCAAAAACAGTAATAATAATAATAAATCAAACAGCCTTTTCAAATATATCAGTCTTCAAAATCAAGAAAAATCTGAGAAACCGTCTCATAAAAAAACTAAGGTTTGCTGGGCCTGGTGGCACACGCTTTTAATCCCAGCACGTGGGAGGTAGAGACAGGCGATCTCTGTGAATTCAAGGCCAGTCTGGTCTATATAATGAGTCTCAGGCCAGTTGAGGCTACAGAGAGACCTGGTCTCAAAAAGACCAAAATAAATAAATAATAAATAAGTAAATAAATAATACATAAATATAAATATATAATAAATAAAATAAGAAACTAAGGCTTTCCCCATGTGGTGGTAAAAGCCTTTAATCCCAGCACTAGGCAACCAAAAGCTGGAGGATCTATATGAGTTCAAGACCAGCCTGGAACTCTAGTGAGTTCCAGGCCAGCTAGAGATACAGGGAGACCCTGTCTCAAAAACTAAGTCTGGTGAGATGGCTCATGAACTAAAGGTGCTTGCCGTCAAACCTTAGGACCTGAGTTCAGGCTCTGGGTCCCATATGGTAAGAGAGACCTGACTACTACACCCTTTACTCTCACCTCCATATGTACCAAACGACCCAGGTTCAGTTCTCAGCAACCACATGGCAGTTGAAAACCTTTAGTTCCAAGGGAACTGTCTCTCTTGTCTCCGTGGTGCACTTAAAGGCATGAAGACAAACACTCTTACACGTAAAATATAAAAAAAAGTCTTTTAAGCTTTTTAAGCTTTTTAAGCTTTCCTCAGACCGCCACATGGAATGTGTGCACACACCCCCACACCCACACCCACACACAGAAATTAATTAATTAATTAAATAGATAAATAAATAAATAAAAATTTTTTAAAAAGTAATAAAAAAAGGAGAAAAGAAAAACTGAGACATGACAGCGTAATCTGTCCTGGCTGGGACTCAGGAAAATATAAAGAAGAAATCATTGTAATCCAAGTAAAGCCTGGACTTTAATTTCTGGCAATGTTACCAATTTTGAATTTTTAGTTCAATGTGTGTGTTTATTGGTTTTGTAAAGACGACTTCCTCTAAGTAGAGCTGTCCTTTAGATGATGTCCAGACATCCTATGCCCAGTGTCCTCTCCTTTCTCCCCACTTCTCCTATACCAGTGTTTTTCCTTTCTCAGTCTCATTACTGCTTACATATCATAGATATACAGTATATATGTTTATAAAATCTAGCACTTCCAGCTCTTTCAAATGACCCAGGTTCAGTTTTCAACATCCACATGGCAGTTGAAAACCTTCTTTAGTTCCAAGGGAATTGACTCTCTTGTCTCCATGGTGCACTTGAATACATGAAGACAAGCATGCCTACACGTAAAATATAAAAAAATCTTTTAAGGGGCTGGAGAGATGGCTCAGCAGTTAAGAACACTGGTTGTTCTTGCAGAAGACCTGTGTTTGAATCCCAGCACTTACATGGCAGCTAACAATTGTCCATAACTCCTGTCTCAGGGAATCTGGCAGCTCTTCTAACCTCTGCAGGCATTGCATGGCCCAGGTGAACTACCTACATGCAGGCAATACACACATACACATAAAATAATAAAAATAGTAAATAAAAATATCTTTTAAAAAAATCATTTTTTTAAAAATCTAGGACTAGGGACTAGAGAGATTGCTTAGTAGTTTAAAGCCCTGGGTGCTCCTAGAGTGGACCTGGATTCAGTTGCCAGCACTCATGTGGTGGCTAGCAATCATCTTAAACTCCAATTCCAGAGAAGTGGACATCCTCTTCTGGCCTCCATGGACATTGCGTGCATGGGCACACTCACACACATGCAAGAAAAGCATACATATATAAACAATTTTCTAAATAAAATAATCTATGGCCAAATAGGATATCTGTGTATCTGAATCTGAGTTATTCCACTTAATATAACATCCACTGGATTCAATTTTTCTACAGACATAATTCCAATCCTTATGCCTATACAGAACCTTGCTGTGTGTACATACTGTGCTTTCGTTATGTGTCCATTTTTGTTCATCACTTGGTTATTGTGAATTGTATTACAATAAAATGGATGTGCAAGTATCTCTGATACATATATTGAATTAATTTTTTGGTTATATGTGGTTTCAAGTTTTTGAAGAATGTCCAAACTGATTTCACTAGTGGCATATCTGCTTTTACATTTCAAGCAACAAAATTTTAAAAATATTTTATCATTTTTATTTTATGTGTATGAGTGTATTGCCTACATGTGTGAAAGTACACCCGTGTTGTAAAATGCCCTTGGAGGTGAGAAGAAGGCATTGGATCCACTGGAATGGGAGTTCTGGATGGTTGGTTGTTAGCTGCAATATGGGTGCTGGGAATCAAACCTGGTCTTCTGTAAGAGAAGTCTGTGCTCTTAACCTTTGAGCCATATCACCAGCCCCTCAACCAGCAAAACTTAAGGATTCTCTTAATTCCAATACTCACCAGGATTTATTGTGATTATTTTCTTTTTTAAATTTTATTATTTTTATTTTATGTGTATGTGTGTATTGCTTGCATATAGGTAAGTGCACCCATGTTGTGTAATGCCTGCAGAGGACAGAAGAGTCTATTGGATCCCCTGGAACTGGAGTTATAGACAGTTGTTAGCTGCCATATGGGTACTGGGATTCAAACCCGTGTCTTCTGCAAGACCAGTCAGTGCTCTGAATGGCTGCACTATCTCTCTAGCCCCTTTCCTTAATTATAGCTTTTCTGACTGAAGTAAGGTGGAATCTCAGTGTAGTTTTGAGTTTTCCTGCTGCCTAATGATGCTATTTTCATTCTTGTTTATAATTTGTAATTCATTTTGTAAGTTTTTTTTTGTGTGTATGTCTGTGTGTGTGTGTGTGTGTGCATTCAGGGTACACATGTGGGGGTTAAATGGCAACACTGGGTGTTGATCTTCATCCTCCACATTGTCTGAAACAGGGTCTCTTGCTGCTTCTTGTGCTGGGCTAACTGGCCCATAAGCTTTCATGCATTCTTCTGTCTCCTCCTGCCATGTCTCCAGAGGAGTGGCGGGATTACAAACACACACAACAGCATTTGGTGTTACATAGGCTATGGTGAAATCAGTTTCTCAGACTTGCATGGCCAGCACATTGCCAACATTACCATCTTCTCACCTCTCTACTTCATCTTTGAGAACTGTCCTCTCGTGATTTTAGTCCATTTATTATGCTGTCAGTTTGGGAGTACTTATTTTTATTAGTTCTTTACATATTTTAGATGTCAATCTTCTGTCAGATGAAGATTTTCTCTAATTCTCTGAACTTGGCTGTTTTTATTGTATTTTTGAAA
>NW_008342282.1:2402206-2424706 GCF_000622305.1 Nannospalax galili | reverse complement strand
ATTTTGTTCAATCTCATTTCTCATTTATTGGTATTATTTTATCCAATCAGGATATTTTTCATAATGTTCTTGCTTATGAGTATACATTTATATGATGTCATGTTTTCTTATAATAATTTCAGATTCCAGGTCTTCCATTATCATTGATCCATTTTGATTTGAGTTTTGTACAGAGTGAAACATGTACATCTAATTTCACTATTTTACATATAAGCAATCAGTTTTTCATGAACCATTTGTTTAAGAAGCTTTCTTTTCTCTAATGTAGGTTTTGGATATATATTAGTAGGCCCTAGGTTTGTGGATTTATTCTGAGTTCTTTAGTCAATTAATCTACACATCTGGTTTTTCTACCAATATCATGCCATTTTGTTTGCTATGAAAGTGTATTACAATTTGACATGGCTTATTATGATATTTCTAGCATTGTCCTTTTTTCTGAAAATTTCTTTCACTCTCCACCAACAACTTCTGTGTATACATAAAAGTTATAGAATTTTTTAATATTTCTGTGAATAATACCATTGTAATATTGATTGAAATGTTTTGTTGTGCCAGTCATTGTTGTGGTTCATAGGTTTTACAGCTGAGTTGGACCGTTGATTGATTTTCTCCCTTGGTAGCTTGCATAGTATTTTCTGATACTATGAGAGCTGGTCTTCTGTATCCACTGTTTTTATCAGTGTGTGATACTGACTTCATTATCAGTTTTTTAGCATTTCTTGCCTTTATATCTTATAGAACAGTTTAAAAAGGATTGATGTTTTATCTTATTTAAAAGGTCTGCTAAAATTATGCAGTGAATCTGCCTTACTGGACTTCTTGTAGTTGGAAGACTATTATTGCTTCAGTCTTATTGCCAGTTGTGAATCTATTTAAGTTTTCATAAATTCTTGGAATAATTTTGGGAAGGAATGTGTCCAGAAGTACATCAATTTCTTCTAAATTTGACATTTAGTGGATATAGATTTTCAAAGTTTGACCTTTGATTCTCTGGTTTCCACCAGTTTTTCTATAGCATTTTCTTCTCTTTCCCTTTTTTTTTTTTTTTTTTTCTTCTTATCTATAATTAGGACTGGTAAGTCTTCCTTATCTCCTCAAAATTTTCTTTGCATTTTTCTTAATTATGGAAAAACATTTTGTGATATCCTGGAGAAAAGAGGCAAAATAAGTCTCCTGACAGATTGTACGTTGTATCCCTGAAAATTTTCACATTGACTTTAAACAAGACTTCTGCTTATATTTTATACTATTTAATATTTTGAACAGAGTATTCACATTTCATTGTGATATTAATCAAATGGTAAGAGAAGTGTTGTGCCAAGACATCTCTGGACAGCCTATTATAGTACTCATGAACTATGAATCACATTGTCATATATACAAATTTGTAAGAACTGTAAATCTCATACACTGTATTTGTACTTGATCCCTCTTCAATACATATAATATTTTCATCTTAATTTTCTTAGGATGTAAAGAAAGTTCTCAGTTCTCAAGCACTTTTACCATAGAACTCATTTCTCAAAGTTTTGGAGAATTTTGTGATAATTGCTTCACTTCTTCCTAATATTTGCTTAATTATTAAACACGCAATAAGAAAAATTCTGAATCAAAATTTGTAAATTCTTATTTTTCTAAAATTCTAAATTGTATGATTGGATTCTAGCAAGGATACATGGAACTCCACTGTACTGTTGAATGTTGAATAAATGTCTTTATTAATGTTGATATTTGTCTTTGCCACAAATTAAACATTTTGTCAAGCTGGGAAAGTGTTATTTTATTATTAATTTTCTTAGAGTAATGAAACTTGTTGACATGAATTCTTCATTACTGTTGTATATTTTATATATTTTTCTATATATAATAGTTCTCACAATACTAAAAAATATCAACTATCTCTTATTGTGCACAACGCAGAACTAAAATAGGGTAAGATATGAGAAAATAAGAAAAAAATTATGAATGCAGAGAAAAGAATTGATTTTCCCCAAGAACTTGATAAAAGATCTATTAGCTAAATATTTCTTGACTTAGTTCAAATTTATAAAATGATTTTCAAATGACATTGACTTCTATAATAAAGAGACAAGATACCTGAAAAGCCACAGCACAGACAGCTTAATTGGGTTCCTTTAAGATTTTGATTATATTGGTGTATATACTTATGTAGTGTGGCATATGATACTCAGATTATCAGGCTTGTAAATGAGTTTACTATTGATTGTGGCTTTTGGAAATTAGGTGATTAGAGATTTAACAGACAATGGATATAAAATAAAAGAAAATGGAAAAGAATGTAAGAAGTATTTGGGGAAATTTTGTGCAGGAACTATATAAGAAGAATCTGTGGCATGGCTTTCTTCTCTCACTTAGGTAATATTCCTCATTTTTGAGATGAATTTAGACTTTACAGAAAAGTTCAAATGTTCCTTTTGTCCTATACATAACAGGCTTTACACATTGTTATTTTCTGGAGCTGAAATTGCAGGTAGCCTTCTTATCTCAGGTTTACAAGCATTGTTCCCTACCTAACCACTGTTGGCATCACAAACAAAAGCTTCTTAAGAATCCATCAGGAGCTTCATTCTTAAATGAAGATAAATTTAATTTACAGGAACATTTAAAGTGAAATTCAAAGAGACATTCAAATTTATTGGCCTTCTTTAATCTATTTAAGCCACTTCCAATTACAAATTTCTTACTCATAATCATTTACAAATAAGAAGACATTCTTTGAGGTCTTTTCAAAGCATAAATCAGAAACAAAAACTGTTGTTCACATAGTCCATGTAATGCTTCCAGTAGGGTCTCAATGTAAATGTGTGTGGTATGTCCAAAATGTGGTTATCGCTTCTCATACATAAATCCATCCTAAACAGTTTTTTACTCTGAAATTTAAATTTATAATTTTCATATACTTTGTGAGTCAATCAAGTACGAGGAAAACTTAGCAGTTAACTTACAAAGGGTGTAAGAAGTGCTTATACATAAAGCTTATCAACTGTTAATAAAAATATAAATGAATCTACAGTTTTGAATTCCAAAGCCTTAATGTATAAATGGTTGTATACCTTTTGGGATAATGTACTTCACACTAATTGCTAGCTTACTTATTTTCACAAATAACGATTATCGAGAAAATTTTTTAAAAACTTTAAAACTGTGTTAGTTTGTAGTATTATTTGAAGTTCATTATTAATTTTATGTTTTTATTTTTACTTTATGTGCATGAGTGTATTGCCTGCATGCCTGTAAGGGCACCTGTGTCACACAATACCCTTGGAGGTCAGAAGAAGGCATCATATTTCCTTGAACTGGAGTTACAAACAATTGTTAGCAGCCTGTGAGTACTGGAAATTAAACCAGGATCCTCTGCAAGAGCAGTCAGTGCTCTTAACCACTGGGCTATCTCTCCAGCCCCTTAGTCTGTCAAATTTTAGGCATGAAGAACTAGCTTGGCCTGGTGAAGAAAGAAAGAAAAGATTTAAAGATAATAAATTAAATAATTAATTAACAATAAAATTAGTTGCTGGGCATGGTGGGGCACACCTTTAATCACAGCACTCAGGAGGGAGAGGGAGGTGGATTTCTGTGAGTTCAAGGCCAGCCTAGTCTACATAGTGAGTTCCAGGACAGCTGGGGCTACAGGGAGACCCTATCTCAAAAAGACCAAAAATAAATAATAAATAATAAATAAATAAATAAATGAACAAATAAATAAAAATTAGTCAATATTAAAACTAATGTGATAAAATAAAAGCAAGTGGAAAGCTTACACAGCATCTTCAGATCATGGAAATTTAGGGCCATTTAATTGTGGAATGTCAATTAATATAAAAACACGAGAAGAAAATATAAGAAACAAGCCTATGGCTGGAGAGATGGATCAGTTGTTGAGTCCTTCTTGTTCTTGCCAATGACCCAAGTTCATTTCCCAGTACCCATATCAGTAGGTTCACAACCCCCTGTAATTCCAGCTCCAGGTATCCAGTACCTTCTTCTTGCCTCTGTGGACACCTGCACACATGTGACATGTACTCATGTGGACACACACACAAATACATAAATGATTTTTTTATATTTTAATTTATTTATCTTTATTTTATGTGTATGAATATTATGCCTACATATGTGTAAGTGCACCTATGCTGTGCATTGCCCATGGAGGGCAGAAGAGGGAGTCAGAACTGCTGGAACTGGAGTTATGGACAGTTGTTAGCCATTATGTGAGTGCTGGGATTCGAACTGAGTCTTCTGGAAAAATGACCAGAGCTCCTAACTACTGAGCCATCTCTCCAGACCTGTTTTTTTAAAATTATTTTAAAGCAAGCACTATCAAAACAAAAAAAAAAGAAAGAAAAAAAGAAAACAAATCTAGATGTATGATTATATTTTAAGGATGCCTTAAAATTAAAAATGAGAAGTTTGAAAGTACATATTCAATGAGTAAATAAATTAGTTATAACTAATAGGGCACTAGTTAACCCAACATTTAAGACTCAATAACAGATTAGTAGAAATATGAGAAAAATGAAAAATAGAGATTTTTTTTCTGGAGATGTGGCTTATTAATATTGTAATGGCCTAGCATGTCACTTTTCTAGATTCAATCCCAGTGCAGAAAAAAAAAATTGAACGTAGAGAAACATTAGGAATGATAATAATTTCAGAAGATAGTCAAAGAAAAATGCTGATAATGTTCCAGAATTGATAGACAACATGATAATCAAAATATAAAGCTGTATGATGACTACCTCAAGGATATTTACATGTACAGAACATAAATTTAAAATAAAAGAGCAAAGAAATTCTAAGTCAGCCACAAGCAAAGTTGGAGGAAAACTTTTACAACAGGCAATGAATCTTAGTAATGGAATCAAAGTTTAAATAAGATATTAGGCAATAAGAAAATTTAGGACAAAGCATTCTTAGGAGTTCTAATGCTCCAATGGCTTAACATAATATTTTATATTAGTGGAATAAGTACAATGGTTGATGAATTTACATTTATATATAGGTACACACATATATTTTACAAACCTTAACATAAAAGTAGTTGAAAAGAAATCTCCCACACATAAATAATGCAAAAATAAAACAAGCACATTTTTTAAATTAGAGAAGAAAAAAAAGAAATTTGATAATTATTGAATCAAAAGAAGGCAAAATAAGAGGTTAAGAAAAATAGTTGCATAACATAACAATATATCTCAAAAGTTGGAACAATAAAAGAATTTATAATTTTGACTCTAAAATGCTTTAAAATTTCCAGTTAACAACAGAGCTCATAGGATTATATAAAGAAATAGAAACCAGCTTTCTAATTTTTAGAAACATAAATTATACCAAAATTGATCAAAGTAAAAGGTAAAATAAGTTAAGCAATGATGAAAATAAGTTGTATGATCCAATTAATATAGTACAAAATAGAATTTCAAGTACCATGATATTATAATAGTATATATTTTGTGATATCTGTTTTGTATTGTTTTATAATAAGATAACCTGTGAATCACTCTCCCCATTTTAATATTATATACTCAAATAAATAAGAAAAAATATCCACAGGATACTAATATATTGACAAAATAAACCAATTTCAATTATATAAAAAATAATACATCTGCACACTAAGCCTTAAGGCAAGACTAAGTAAATTTGAAGAATGTAATTTGCATCATATATTGTGATTAAAATTCCTTTAAGTAAAAAATATGTAACAGTGGCTAAAATCGTCACAAAGCAAACATCTAGATAATTAATGGACCATTTTTGGTTCAAAATTAATGTAACCAGTGCATTCTGAAAGTGAAATTTTAGTTTGGCTACAAATAAAGAAACTTGTAGCAAAGTAGAAATAAATGTAAATTTTTCAAATTTAATAAAGAATCCATTGAAAAATGTTATCAGCAAATGATGTTGACATAATTGAAGGAGTTTCTCAAAATAAGGAATTAAAACATGTAGTTGATTGCTTTTACAAATGCTTTAAAATTTAGGCAAATATGAGAAAAAAATATAGCCATGAGGAAAAAAATTGGCTCTTGTATACAATATCATTATTCAAATAGAAATATCAAAACTTCTACAGACAAATTTTAAATTCATTTTGACACTTCACAATAAACTGCAACTTCATCATACAGAATGTATTGTTTCCCTGTTCATCAGAAATATATAAAGATTACAAATAATGAAAATAGTATTTAAAAATAATATATACTTTTGTTGCATTATATTGCCTTTTTCATTTAGTTCTAAGAATACTTTTATTTCATTCTTAATTTATCCTTTCACCATTTCATCATTCAGGATTGTGTTCATTCTCTATGAATGCATGTAGTTACTAAGGCTTCTTCCCTTCTTGATTTTAAACTCTAATATGCTGTGTTTTGATAGAATTGATGGAATTATTTCAATTTCTTTTTAATTTGTTGAGGATTGTTTCATGCCCAAGTATGTGGCTGATTTTGGAGAAAGTTCCACAGAGTGCTGAAAAGAAAGTATATTCTTTGGTGCTTGACTGGAATATTTGGTAGTTGTCTGTTAGGTCCATTTGATGTATGGTATTGTTTAATTCAGATGTCTCTCTGTTGACTCTAAAATGCTTTAAAATGTGCAGTTGACCTTTCTAATGGCATCAGTGGGGTATTGAAATCCCCTACTATTACTGATTTGGGATTAATCTGTGCCTTGAACTCCTGTAGTATTGTTTTAATGAAGTTAGGTGAACCACAGTTTGGTGCAGATATGTTCATGTTTGTAATATCTTCTTGATCAATTTTTTCTTTTATTAGAATGAAGGGGCCCTCTTTATTTATTCTGGTTAGTTTTAGTTTTAAAGCCTATTTTGTCAGATATTAGAATTGCAACTACTGCTTGTTTCTTAGTGCCATTTGCTTGGAATATTTTTTTCCATTCTTTCAACTTAAGGTAGTGCCTGTCCTTGAAAGTGTTTCTTACAGACAACAAAAAAGATGGATTTTATTTCTTGAACCATTCAACTAGCCTGTGTCTTTTGACTGGGGAGTTCAGTCCATTGATATTTAAAGTTATTATTAAAAGATGGGAATACTTTGTTCCAGGCCCTTCTGGCTTTCATTGTTTGCACTGAAAATTCAGCTGTAATTCTGGTGGGTTTTCCTTTACATGTGATTGTTTTTCTTTCACAGCTTTCAGTATTCTCTCTTTGTTTTGTACGTTTAGTGTTTTTACTATGATATGCATGGAGAGTTTCTTTTCTGGTCCAATTTATTTGGTATTCTATGTGCTTCTTGTATTGGTATGGGCATGTATCTTTTAATTTTGGAAAATTTTCTTCTACAGTCTTGTTGAAGATCTGGTCCATAGCATTATCCTAAGATTCTTCTCCTTCCTCTATGCCTATGATACATAAATTTTGTCTTTTCAAGGTGTACTACATTTCCTACATATTCCATTTTGTGTTCTTAAATGTTTCATATTCTTTGCTTGACAAGTCCAATGTTTCAACTTTATTTTCAAGTTGTGTAAGAGATTTTTGGAAAACAATGTAAAATTTTATAGACATATGGAACATAAACTCAAGTATTCTGAGGAGGATAAAAACAGAAGAGGGTAGATATCCCAGATAGCAGTGGGAACAGCCAGTGTATATACTGCCAATTCCTTCAAATTTTCTATAAGATTTACTTAATTTTATTTACAATACTACATACTCATACTCATGTAATTTTAACAGTTCATGCTAAAATAAAGAGAAAATTGACAAAAATTAGTATTTGGAGACATCAGTACTGTGATAAGGCAGCAATGATGTTTACATGTGAATAAGATTCACTATCTGCCAACAGTATTTTAAAATGTTCATGATTAAAATTTCACTTAAACTATAAACCATATATCTAAGCAATGTAAGGATTATTTTCCAAAGAAACAAAAGCTATATGGTTTTGAAAGTGTGCTCAGTTTTGCATAATGACAGAGAATAGTTTTGAATTTTAACCACTTACTTGGCTTTATATCTTTTGTAAATACTACTTTATTGTCAAGACATTATTAAGATCAAGTTAAGAGAGAGTGTTGTATTGCTTTGTGGTGAGCAAAGATGATAAATGATCTAAGATAGGACACTGAACAAGATTCAAAGTATAATGAAAATCAATAATGATAACTACATTGAATATAAAATTTGTGTTGCTGTAAATACATAAAAGAAGATGATCAGGAAATACAAATGAGATATTTCCTATGTTTTTGAAAATATAAGGTGTTCAGAATGTTCATAATCTTCTTATTTAAACCAAAATCTAATAATAACAAAAGAAGTCCCGAGGAAATGTACAACTTAATTAACTTAATAAATGTGCGTGCTATTTCTCCACAACTTGCAAGCTCTTTTCCTAAGTATTTCCTGAAATAAGAACCAGCAGAGGTCCACAGGAAGACATGCATAACAGTAAGATGGTTACAGAAGATGAAAAATGGAAACAATCCAAATGTTCATTATTGGAAAAACTTATGGTGGTGATGTGAGGTCTTAGTAAAATGAATAGTAATAATTATGATAATTATGGCTTATATTATCACTGTAGGTAAATGTCATAAAGACACTAACTGGAAAGGCAAAATGCACAAAATATTTTACTTTCATCTTTAATTAAAAACTGGCACTACAAGATTATAAATGCCTATAAATACATGTATTATTGAATATTTGAGAATACACAGGAAAATAAAAAATTCCATGTTAATAAAAATAATTTATTGAAGGAAAGAATGAGCCAAATAGGAAATGTGATAAAAATAATAAATGGTTTTTAAAATTTGGAGTACTTTCTATCTTAATCTGATTAGTATATTATGAATGAATATATTTTTCCATGCATTGGCATTTCTTTGAAAATTACCAATAATATAAGATAACAAAACATGTTTTTATAATGACAAACTTTATTCATGGTTGCCAAGTTAGGAGAATACATCTTTGAAATAATAAATCATAAAAATTATTTTACAATAAAAATAAAGAATATCTGATAATGGAACTTAAGTATTTTATTTGCCTTTACATGAACTCTTTGTTTAAAAAAAAATAGTAACGATAGCAACCGAATATTGATCAATATCTGTTCTATAAGTAGGATGACTTCAACATAAAGAAAGGAGGACAATGATTTTTTTAAAAATAATTATTAGTTAGTGAAAACATTTAGAAACAACTTATTTCCTAAAGGGCTTCTTTTTAACTCTAAGTTCTTTTTTTCAATTATTTATTTAATAACCATATAATTAGAAGAAGCATTTAATTACAACAGCATTGACATATTCAATAACAATTTCCAGAGCTAAGAGGCATCTCTTTCAAAATTGGCTGTAAATTTTTAGGTTCACAGTTGAATTGATACAGTTATACAATATTGTGCTCCATATAAATCCTATAAGACATAAAATTAAATGAGGTTTTAAACTAAAAAAGATCTCCATTTAATTATTAAAATACAGTTTCATACAGAAAAATTCATTTTTAATACAGTTGACACTAAGATGAACATGTGTTTCTAATCTCTATATATCTGATTATTACTAGTCACAGTCAGTTACTTTCTGAGCTCCTTGGCATCTGAGCATGGATATAAAGTCATTAGGAAGATTTCAGTGGTAATGTTTTTCACATCTACTAATTATTAAGTAGCAAATTTTATGCTTTGAAGGATTATTATTTTTATGTATACACCCACTTCCCAGGTAGCACCCTCCCATAGCCTCACTCCACTAGATCCCTTATACTCTAATATCCCTGGTACTGTCTGCTGTGTTGTCGGTACCCCCAGCCATTCCCCACTACTTGCCCTTCAGGTGAATTTAGTCAGCCTATCTAGAGGGCTTTATTTTAGGAGGGTCAGCTGTTCCTCATCTAGCAGTAATTAGTTGTCAATATTCCTTTGGATAAGATTGGGGTCTGCTGTTCAATTTCCCAGTTCTATGCTGGGTTACTATTTGGGAATCCCTTTGGCCACCATGGCCAACAAGTCGAAAGAAGGCATTGCTAGTCTGGCATTGTAGATTGTTATGTAGCCTTTAGCTATACATATGGACTCTTATGAAATTATATTGGCCTCTTTAATCTTTGGATATACTTTCCTTTTGGGTTTTAAGGCCATACAGTTGGTCTAGATAAACCAATTTATTTTGACTCTTAAGGTCGTTTGAAGATCTGTTCCTCAGAGGTCACATGGGCTTGGGAGGAGCCCCTGGCTCCTTTTTTTTTTTAGTCAACTCTAAGTTCTTTTAATTCAACTTAATAAAGACTAGCCACTATTCATTCAGTTTAGTCAGAGGTAATCTTAAACCACTGTATGTGCCATAATACAACCTCCTAGTAGGTGTTATCTGCATACAATTCTAATTATGGAGAAAATAGAATATTACACAGTGAGGTCTTTTTGAAAGGTTAATCTGGCACACAGCAAATGACTTAGCAGAAAAATTGCTATCAGAAGGGAATGAATAAGGTATATTTGTCTATAGTAGTTAGAGCTATGTACCCAATTAGTCACATGTAGTCTCTTGCATCAGGGTGGATCAGTAACACTCTTATGTAGCTATTTTCCCTGTATTAAAATGTTCCCTCTCTGCAATGCAGAGGGCATTTCACAGTGTTCATGAAACTCATAAGAAATGTAAATGATCCAGGGCTTGAGAAATGGCTCAGCAGTTAAGAACACCGACCTTGCAGAAGACCCAAGTTCGATTCCCAGCACCCACATGGCAACTAACAACTGTCTGTAACTCCAGGTCTAGGGAATCTGATAGCCTCTTCTGTTCTCCCCTGGCATTACACAACCCAGGTGCACTTACCTATGTGCAGGCATAACACTCATACACATAAAATAAAATAATAAATATAAATATTTAAAAAATGAAATGTAAATGATACCAGACTCTTCGAAAGATGATAGAAGAAAACATTGATTGTGATTCTATTGTGAAGTGGCCTACAAGTTGTGAAGGAAACTCAGTGTCACAGATTTGTGAATCATCACCTATGCTGGACTGGGTATTTCAGTGATTCATCTGCCTGATTCTCCATGTTCCTGTAAAGTTACCCCTTACCCAGGCTCCTCTAAGTAACCCCAATCACCTCACTGTTCACCCAGCTAAACTTATGTAGAGTGATGATTTTTTTTTTAAAGTTGTAGTTGGTCTGTCTTAACTTCCCTGTGTATGGTGAATTGACATTTCTTTACATTTCCCAAAGAAGTCATAAAACAAACATCATCATCATCATCATCATCATCATCATCATCATCATCATAGCAACCATGTCAGTACCCTCTCCCTAACTCAATATACCCTTCAGTATTCAGCTGTGATATATCCCATGCCCGTTACCCTTTCATAATTTATTTTTTTCTTAAGAATAAATTAGCAGTTCTAATGCCAATGTTTTCTCATATCCAAAGAACACTTTATTTATTAATTCTGACATTTCAGTTATAGTAATTATCAATTTACTCAATTATATTTACTACGTGCTGTAAAAGTTTATTAGAAACTTCATAGTATTGATGACACATCTTTTTTCATTCTCCCTTTTCAAAATACAATTTTTAGAACAATATCTGTATTTATTCTCTCTTATTCTGGAATCACCTTTGCATCACACTCAAACTTCACCACCAGGCCACCAAGCTCATGACATGCTTTTAAATCCATATCTTACTTAAATATCCAAAAGAATCAAGCATAAACATGTATATATTTCTAGCCTTGTATAAACTTTAATGATGCTCTACATATTTTTACATCAATTTATCTGTCATTTTTCTTATTTTATCTGGTCTGTGTTATTGTTCAGGAAGTTATTCACGACTGCTATAATGCACATTATGACTGACTGCATTTACCATTCTTTCCTTTTTTATTTCTCCCTTGATATTTGTGATATACAATTCCCAGATTCTCCTCTTGCACCTGTATTTTTCTCTTCTGTCTCTCTACAACTCTCTTTTCCTGTTTCTGTTCATAATAAATTACTTAGAGCTTTACCCAAAGCATTTTGTTTCCTTCAACTAATCTTTGCTTTGATGACATTATTTTACCTAAAAGCTTTGGTTATGATTAATGCCAGTGCATCAAAATTTAAATCTCCATACTATTATTGCTGAAATACTTGCTTCTTCTTCCAAAACAATTTCCTTCACTACACAAGTGTACTGCTTTATGTAAGTTTAAAAGTGTTATAAAAATATGATAGGATGATTTTGAAAGAAAGTTGACTCAATGCTTTGGAGAGTTTTGAAATTATAAAATTTTATTAAGTAAATACACTTCTGAACACATTTCTAAAATGTAAGAAATAAGCATGTAAAAATTATCATCATACTATTATTCATGAAAACTTAACTTTATTGAAGTTTGCAGTAGGGTTTTACACAGAAATTGTGGCAAATACAGAGTATAATTAAACCATAATTTGAAAAACAAATAAAAGGAAAATATAATGGCATTGCAAAACAAATAATGCAAATTTAACTGAAAAAGTAATGTTCTGGGTGGATTTGTAAGACATTAAGCATGAACATTGTTCTTTTCTATACCTATAAAATATTCTTCAAATTCTGGGAGGCAATCAAGCATTGTGATAATAATCTTTATTATTTTGGGGATTTCTTGGACTATCCTGACTAAAAACTTGAAGAGAGATTTCTTTTGCCTGATGTGTGTCTGTGCGTGTGTGCGCGCGTGCACACACACGCACGCACACACTATGCATACTTATCAGAAGGCTTTTAGATTAATACATTTCCCATATATTTAAATACAAAGAGAAATATGATGATAAATATAGAGAAAGAAAAACAGATTAATCAAAATGAGGTATTACAACTACTTCCACGGGTATGCATTGAATTCTTTGGGCAGCTGTAGTTTTTATACTTTGTTTAATGAACATAGTAGAAATAATCATGCTCTTTTATCATAAGGCTACCTTATTAAGGGTTACACCACAACTGATGATAGTGATTAGGAAGTGATATATCTTTGTGAATTTTTTTCATAAGTTTTTCTGTGGCTTAAGTCACAACTTAAATCCTTTTCTCTCTGTCAGAAAATTAATGCTGAAACAGCAGTTTCCTTCTTCCAAACATTAATGTTGTCCTGACTTTGAAAAGTTGTGACTACAAATAGTAATTAAATATGCATTTAACACTCAAAAATACTCATATGTGTGAGTATCAAAATAAGGCCCTCTTTCAATATATAATTCTAAATTAAAGATGAAAGAATTCAACCTATTTATAAGTTGAATTCAATCTACATATGTCTGTAATATATTTTCAGAAATGTCATTGTTCAGTTCATGTTGTCATATAGAGTATATATGGAAAATTTTCTAAATAAAAATTCATTTATCTGTAATCACAGCATGTTGTAGGCTGAGGCAGGAGAATTGTTAATTCAAAGCTACTCTGCTCCACACATCAGCAAGTTAAAGGCCAGCACTGGCTAAAAGTGAGGTCTTGTCTCAACAATCAAAACAACAAAACAAAACAAAACAAAACAAAAGAATTACTAGTGAATTTTTAATAATGATAGATGTATAAAAGTTTTAAAAATATTTTCTCATCCCCCATCTTCTATTGGAATTTACTTGTCATTATTATAAAATGTATTACTATAACATAATTTTATATAATTAAATAATGTACTTTAAACAATTTCAGTCCAAATAAATGCACTTATAACTATTAACAGGGATTATTACATTAATTATATTAAAGTTTTATTTCACCATTTTGCTTTACTTTTTTCTTTTTTAGTTGTCCAAATTCAGAAAAATAAGTGAAAAATCAGTTACCACCACTAATCAAGCCAGCGATCCACTGAAGTTCACAATGTGCTTTTAACCTTTGCTGGGATCTAGAGGCTCACTCAGGCTATAATGGCTTGATGTCAAAATCTTAATACTGCTTTGAGAGTCAGTGACGGGTAACTAACGTCAAATTTGTTCCAAATCTTTCTGTTTTCCTTTCTTTTATTTTTCTTCCTGTATATACAGCATGATAAGATAGTTCATTTGATGTGGAGTTTGGTAGCAGAAGTCAGCCTTCTCTCTACCACTCAATAATAAATATAGCAATATGCACATTTTGCTATAGTGGGTCAAGTTTTATCCACAACAGCTACTGATTATGAAAATCATATCTGAGCATGTTGATGCTGATATCATGCCTATTAATTATCTTATGTTGAAGGTATTTTTAATGATTTCAGACTCTTCTAAAAAGATGTTTCTTCAAGAGTTTTCACTTTTTTTTCTAGTGCTAGACTGCTTAAATCAGTTGGCACCAATTTGTTAGGTTAGAAAACTGGGTACTTTGCTGGAACCAAGTTTATATTAGCATAAAACTTCAGCACACTCAGCCCTGAGTGTTTCCCTATGGAAAGGAACTAGCCTTTCCTACCATTTTATTGCTTCATTCATCAGTGTTTTATTTGCAAATTGGCTTCTTTCCATAGATGTCTTTTCCATGCTAATAAGCTACAAGTCAGTGCTGCCCAAGAATTGTACAGCCCTTCAGGGTTAATTTCAGAAGCAAAGTAATTGGAGACTCCAGCAATTCCCTAGAAGAGACTAGTATGGGACAAGATTAGTGCGGACATAAAAGCAAGTTTTAAATGGCCTTCTGAGGTAGCTACTCATGTATTTATCTCCACCCTTAAACCTTAATTACAAAGAATGTTAGAAATAATGGCAATATCATCACTTGTACTTGTTGCTTTAGGCAAAGTGTACAGGTTATGAATGCACAGTTGTGCGATAACCCAAGTTGATTCTTCAGCTGATAGGCAAGATAATTGCCTATCTGCTCTAAGTAGCATGGATCATTATCTCCTGTCAGCCTTAAAAGCAAACACGGAGTTTCACCAAAGTCCGCAATATTGATGAAAAAATATGCCTATCTCATCACTTTTAACACCATAAGCTTTTATGATTAAAATAAGATATATCTCCTTCTCTCTCCTCTTTTTCTCTGTTATATAATGACTGAAGAAGGAATTTAATAGAAAAGAAATGTGCTTCTGGCAAGTGTTAAATATATAAAGAGAAGGCATTTGCCTTTTGCTTTCTAGTCTCTCAGATATTATCAAACTACAGTAGACACTTCAGTTATACATTCAGACACTGGGAATAGGTAGTATCTATGGCATCTGTTATTATTACTTGAAACTGATGAGGACAATTATTAAATGAGCTCTATTTTCCTTATACTGTGTGCTGGTTCTAAATGCTTGGAGGGCCATGTGTTCAAGCCAAATTAACTTTCCTAAGGCCATTGTATTATTCAGGGTTCTCTAAAGAAACAGACCAGGCCAAGGAGTCCAACAATGGCTGCACCACACTGGAGAGGCTGAGAATCCATAGTTGCTCAGTCCACAAGGCTGGATGTCTCAGTAGTCCCAATCTGGCACTGAAGGTCTGACAAATTCCAAAAGATCAGCTAGTCTTCAGTCTACAGCAACAAGACAAACTCACCAGCAAAAGAGAAGGCAAGCAGCAGGAAGCCTGACGTTCTCCTCCGCCTTGGTCTTTTATACCGGCTGCTATCAGAATGTAACACCCACATTTAGGGTGTGTCTTCCGGCTTCAGATGATCTAATCAAGAAGATCTCTTTCATTTCAGTTAATCCCAGATCCAATCAAGTTGACACCCAGGATTAGCCATCACAACCATGAATCATGCTTTTCAGATAATAGAGAAAATGTATGTAACAGTATCTCTGATGTCAGTTTAATGTTTATGAAAATATAATTTTAATATAACTACATTAAAATATTATGTTATAATTTAAGGGAAAATTAATTATCTTTTAAATTCCCAGTGAGTTTAAGATATGTCTTTTTTAAACTTTAAATTTTTTATTTGGGAATTTCACACATGAATGCTGTACTTACATCATTTTTACCCATGTCCCCTTCCTTCTCAATTTCATTATCTCTTCCTTAATTTTTGTTGTTACATGTATACCTATAAATGCCCTGTGGAGTCCATTTCATTTTGCTTACATATACATTACTGCTTGATTATTTCCAGAATTCCCAAGTTAACAATAAATGCTAACTCCAAAATTTGCATGAAAATATATACCATCACCCCTACAGAAAAACTGCCCTCACTTCAATGGAAAAATGGGATGGTCTGTTTAGGAGCTAATTATGAGTAAGTGTGACCAAGGACAGTGATTCAGGTTGGTTCAGATACCATGTTTCAATTTCATGAAAATTTTACAGCTGAAGAAGAAAAAAATGTAATAAATCAATACATTGTCCAAATATATTGGTGACCACTTCTGGTTCAGGCTCAGGTAAGAAGAGTTTGAATGCTAGCACTCCTTTGTACTGTTTCTTGAGGAATACTCTTACATGGCATCTGCATGTGGCCATATATTGCAATTATTTAATTAGTGTAAGTACCATACATGAAATTACATCTTGTAATTACATAATTAAGTAAAAGTTAATATGCATAATTAACTGACGTCTAGAATGTTTTTGTTTACACTTTAATGTTAGTAACAAATGTAACTTGATAAAGCATTTTTATACTGGGAGTTTTAGAAGTCTGATATGCTGGACACTAATTTATCACTTCAGTACTTTCAGTCATCAAAGCATTTTTCAAGGTGTGTAACAGAAAAAAAAATAGTGTTTTTCATTCATTTTACAGGGATCTTTGAATAAGAATTTGTTAGTGTAGTATTTTTCCTCCCTATATTTTTGTGACTATATTATACAATTTTCTTTGGAAAATCATTAGATTATTACTTTCCTGTGCCATAATCTTGTCCGTAAGTTTTATAATATAAAACTAGAAATTAAATAAATTCAAACAAATCTTCAAAATGCAACTAGCAATTAAATCAGTTTGCAATCAACTCTTCATATGATAAACAATGGAGTATATCAGATAGCATATTCAGACATACAAAAAATACTTGTGCCACATACATTTTCACATACTATTACAGAGAGAATTTGTGACTTAACAATAGATATTGAGTGCAATCCTTTAAGTACTTACGTTTTATCATCTCCTAAATGCCTATGGTAACTGATATTTCCTCCTTGATAACTATTTAGTTACTTTTCTGTTCCTGTGATAAAACTCCATGATCAAGGGAACTTATAAAAGGAAGAGTTTATTTGAGATTATGCTTCCAGAGGAAGCAGAGCCCATCATGGCAGGAAGGCATGGTGGCAAGATTGGAAAAAGGCCCACTCTCATCTTGAAGCAGATAGAGGAAGCAGAGAGACACTGAAAATTAAACAAGGTCTAAGAACTCTTTAAGCTTAACCCACAGTGATGTGCTTCCTCAAACATGACCAAACATTCTAAGACCTACCAAAACAGTGCCACCAACTAGGGACAAAATGTCCAAATTCTTGGAGCCTATCAGGGACATTTACATTCAAAACATTCTACTCATTGACCCCATAGGCCCATGACCTTATAAAATACAAAATGTGTTTTGTCTGCCTTCAAAAGTCCCCATAGTCTTTACCACTCTCAACACTATTCAAAATCCAGAGTTCAAAGTCTCTTTCGAGACTCAAGGGCATCTCTTAAATGTACGACCCTATAAAATCAATTTACATACTTCCAACTTGAATGGAACTGAATACAGCATCCCATTCCAAAAGGGAGGAATAGGGGCATAGTGAAGAATTACCAGACCGAAACAAGACTGAAGCCCAGAAGAAAACCACCAAACTACACGTCTGGTATGACTGGCATTTTACTTCCAAAGGGCTTAGATGGCTCAGCCTCTCTAGCTTTGCTGCTTGCAACATATATTTACCCCCTGGTGCTGGTACCACTTCCTATATGCAGTTCTCCTTGGTAGATGTTTCAGAGCTCTAGAATCTCCAATGTCTTCTTGGGGTCTCCACTGTCAACCAGGCTTCACCTTTACAGCTTCACACAGTGGCTTTGTCAGGTCCTCTTGGTCTGTCAGGCCATTATTTATGCAGGGATACTCCTGCTGCATGCTGCCTGGCCTCAGTGGCTCTCTGAAACCATAGAGGAAGAAAGGATGGCCCTTTCATGTTTGCATTTTTACACATTTAAAGCCAGCACCAGGTGAACATTGCCAAGTTCAGCTACCATCCTGGAGTGGACTCTGGACAGCTTCATCTTCATTACCAACAGTTTTTCTATGTTGTAGTTTTCTAGGAGTAGAAATTCTGTCAGGCATTTTTCTATAACAAGTTGGAGGGCTTAGCTGAGTGCAGTCTGCCTTGAAAGAACTCTCCATTTTTTAAACGCAAACCTTTAAGATTCTCCTTAATCACTCTAATATCCTTGTCCATTTTAGTCTCCATAGTGCTCTTTTTCAAGCTGTACTTTTTGCATTTTTTCTGCCCTCCCTTGTTAATTTTCATCTTGAGCTTCATAATATTCACCATTAGTAGCCATGTCACTGCCACTTGTTTTTTGTTATGCTGTCTTGAAATTTCATCTGTCAAAGAATTTAGTACATTACTTTTCAACTTAGCCTCAGGTAACCCTTTAGGATATAGGTAGACTCCAGCGAAACTGCTAAAACATCCCAGAATGCCCTTATTCCCCTCTAGAAGTACTTTGCTCTCAGAGCTACTTTTCTTCCAGGTTCCTACTAGAACAGCCTATTGACCTCTGCTTATAGCATTCCATTGTCTTTCTTGTCCAAACTTCCAAAGTCTTCCAATTTCCTCCATAAACCCACATGATCAGATTCTTCCCAACAATACCCCACTTTCAGTACCAACTTCTGTATTAGTTACTCTTCTGTTGATGTGATAAAACATCATGACCAAGGGAAACTTAATTGAAATCAACACACTACCTTAGTCTATTTTGTATTACAGTGATATAATATCTGGTTCTGGGTAATTTTTAATGAACAGAACGTCATTTTCTCATAGTGCTTGAACCTGTGAACCCTAAGATCAAGGCAATACCATCTAGCAAGTATCTTCTTTCTTTTGCATTAAGTGGTAAGAAGTGGAAAACCAAAGAGCCCAAAAGGGATCAGACTCTACTTTTTATGAAGTCGTAAGTTCTACACATGAGGGAAGGACTCTCACACCCTTGTCATCTCCCAATACTCCCTCCTAAAACCCTAATAAGAGCAACAAGACTTCAATATGAGTTTGTGAGGGAACAAATCTCTAAATCATATTAACCATGTTTCATGAGTGTAAGAAGTATTTAGAAATGATAGTCCTTGAATATGAAACAAGTCAAGGTTTCTATTTCTGGTTACTCATTCATATACTGATGGAACTACACATTTGTCCTCTGGAATTTGATGTGTTCTAACATTTGTAATTCACCAAGATTACTGTTTGTAAAGAATGTAGGTATAATGACTAGAATATGAGAAAATGAAATGAATGAAATGAAGAGAATGAAAGAAAACTTAATCATTGAACAACTTTAACATTCATTATATTTACAATTATATAGGCTCTGCCCTCTCTGACTACCTAAATGGAATTGAGTTTGGGTTTAAGAGGCTAATTAAACTTAAATCTAATGTGGTCCTAAAACCAATCATGATACTTCATGCATGTTAAGGAAGCATCTACCACTGTGCTATATCAAATTCCTATATAACTAAATATAATATTAATAGAATACTAAATAGAATACTAATATCATGTCGAAAAGTTAACCCTGTTTTATTTTTTGTGGCAAAATAAAGGTTTATTTGTTTTACATGTCCTGGGTCACAGTTCATCACTGATGGAGACCAAGAGAGGAACTCAGGGCAGGAACCTGTAGGTGGGAGCTGGGGTACAGGCCATGGAAGAATGTTGTTTACTGGATTAAGGCCCATGATAAGACTGCTTTCTTCTTCCTCCTCCTCCCCCCCCCTCCTCCTCCTCCTCCTCCTTCTTCTTCTTCTTCTTCTTCTTCTTCTTCTTCTTTTTCTTCTTCTCTTTTTGAGCTTTTGTGAACATACAACAGTTCTTAATCAAATTCAGACTCCCTGGCCCATCCATGCCTCCTCCATACCCCCACAGAATACATGCTAAGTCCTATTCATTTAGGCAGTGGTACTCATGTCATTCAGTGCAAATGTGTCCACTGGAGTCCAGTCAGGCCATCTAATGATCAAATGTAAGTCAAACTCTCCTTCACACAGCAGCAACCATTCTTGAATAACCCTGTTTTAAAAGAAGACAGATAATATTCCATAGTAAGGATGTCCATCACAAATAAGATTTCTGAACCAGTTTCCTGTCATTTCTGAGAGACAGAGTATGCTAGCATGCTGTTTATAGTTATATTAGTCACACAAGCAAGTTCTATATAATGCACTTCTTTTCTGTCTTTTCTTCCATACCAGCTATACATTTGCAGCACAACAAATACAACAATTTTCAACTAACTACTTTATCATTTTATATGATAAGCTTTAGAGTAGGAAGAACTGAAAGAATGAGTCAAGAACATATGGTTCTACCATTCTTGCAAACATATCCTTGTAAAAGTATTCTCAACTAAAGAAATACAAAAAGCAGTCAATTTCCCTATATAAAATACTTTTCTATTTAATTTTGTTCATAATACATAGAATACAAGTTTTTTTTAAATAACTCTTATTTGTTGATTTTTTGTGTGTATATCATACAGAACATCCAAAAAATCTTAGAATACAAGTATTTTAAATATATGTCTATTACTAAAATTCCTTCTGGAGGTATAAACAATGTCCACTTCCTCCTCCTCCCCCTCATCCCCCTCCCCCCTCCTCCTCCTCCTCCTCCCCTTCCTCCTCCTCCTTTGTCCCAACAACAAAATGAGGTACTATTCTACCAAAATGCACTCTGGAAAGCAAATAAATTTATTGGGCTTACTTACAGAGCAATGGGTAAGGGTTTACTTACAGGAGCATGGGTGCTTCCTACCTAAGACCATATGAGAAAAATCTTCACCCACAACTAGATGATGGCATTCCTATACATAGCTTAACGAAATGATGGCAGAAACCTTCCCTAGTCTTCTCTGTCCTATATATTATATCCCTCTCCCAGGTCACTTACAATTAGAATTGAATCTTAATCATGTGTTGTGAGGTGTGGTTAGACTGTCAGGCAATGGTCCTACTCCTTGGTCCTCATTTGATGCAGGGGAGAGGGCTGTGAATAGTCAACAAGTCCAGCTGTGATCCTAGGCAAGCAGGTATAGGTGAGCTCAGGAAGATGGTGTTTGTCTACCAGTGGACAGTCCTATATAACAATCTCCTAGTGCAAGAGCTTGTTGAAATGTCCATTCTTTCACTTGTGCAAAGCCATCATATTATCTCAGAATGATTTGGGTTAGAATATCATAACTTCTGTAAGTTCTAAAACAGAATAGTTTCTAAACCAAGAGGCACCGGGCTTAATGATTGTCGGTGAAGCCACTATAATTTGTTACTATGTTTTAGTGCTTTTTAGGTGCTCTAGTGTCTTGTTCAACAGTGTGACAAAGACTGTCACTTTTTTTTTCTGAATCTTTAATAATTTATTTTATCTTTTTTTTTTAATTTTTAAAAATGATTTATTTAATAACAACATACTTAGAAGAAGCATATCATTACAACACAATTGACATATTCAATAACGTTTTCCTGAAGTAGGATGCATCTCTTTCAAATTTGGCTGTAAATTTTTAGGCTTACAGTTGAATTATTACAGTTATACAATATTGTACTCAGTATAAACCCTATAAGACATAAATTAAATGATGTTTTAACCTTTAAAAAGATCTCCATTTCATTATTAAAAATTAAAATTTCATATAGAAAAATTCATTTTAATGCAATTAACATTAAGATGTTTGCACATGCATTTCTAATCTACAAGTTATTTTTATATCCAGTGTAGGAGTCTCCAACCCAGCACTGTGATCTCCTAGCACCCTTTTCCTTCACAGTACCTACCACTGCATCACATGCCATTGGGGCATTTTCATAGCACCTCTCACTGAGGTCAGCTTGTGGCTGAAGCAAAGCAGGGGCCCAGGATGATCGTCATTCTAAGGAATCAAGGGAATCACATCATGATTATATGATTTTTTGGGGGGGCATCCCTTTTTAAAGAACTTTGACCATTACCTGTAGCTTTAGAGGCATAATGTTAAAAGAAAGTAAGCATATTGAAAATTATTTTTTCCCTATAACTTTTATAAACTTAAAATTCCTTATTTGTAAAGTTGAAACACTACCTTTTAACCATCTGAATGTACTTGTGGAAGACCTAAGAGACAAAGCAGAGGAAAAGAGGGGGAAGCCCATGCTTATTCAGCATCTGCTCAGTCTGAAGCAAATTCCACCGATGATGTTAGTGCTCATCTTGAGAGGATGGCATTAGGGTTAATAGTTTATGCATGAAGAACTCGAGACACATGAGGATAGTGCTCTGGTGGCACCCAGATATACCAAACAACGTATTCCAATAGCATGTAATGTTTTTGC
>NW_008342282.1:2377663-2397068 GCF_000622305.1 Nannospalax galili | reverse complement strand
GAGGTGAGGGCGGGGTCAGGACCAGAAGCGCTGCTCCTGGAGCCCAAGAAAAGGGACTGAGTTGCTCTGTGTGAGAAGGATCAGGAAACAGTATTGGTTCCCCAGGTGTCTGGGGCCCCAAGACTAGGAATGGCACAGGGTCCAAGCTAGAGTATAGAACGGCAGGCGGGGGGGCAGGGGGGTGGGGGGTGGGGTGGAAGGGTGAATGAGGCTTAGGGAGTCCCGGCGCGGAGAGCTGCGCTGTAGACTTACCCCAAGAGGCCTGAGGATAGTCAAAGACTGTCACTTTTAAACTTTCAATGTGCCTCCTAATCTTTTTGCTTACATTCTCATGGATAGCATTTGGCCAGCACATTTCATCTGCTGTGCAATCTTTTTTGGCAGTGTTCTGGAAACTTGGAAGTAATCAGAATAGATGATTCCCCCTCATGAAGCCAATAATATTCTCTGGTAGGACCATACCCATATACATACATACACACACACACACACACACAGAGAGAGAGAGAGAGAGAGGAGGGGGTTCCTTTGCATGAACAACATAATTGCTTTTTTAATTTTAAAACATTATTGAGAATTTCATACAGGCATATAAGGTGTCTTCATCAAATCCTTGCCCACTCCCTCCCCTCCACCTCCTCCTATATCTCCCTATCACTTTTTCCTGAAACACTTTGTACACTTTTTTTTTTAATGAGGCTTTTTGCTACTCTAACATTCCCCCCTCTGAAGAGGTAACCCTAAAGTCTTTTAGGGATTAGATAAAAGCTCCCAAATACTTTTGAAAGCGTTGACCTTTGGAGCAGAGTATGTTGCTAAGAATTCCAAGGACATCTTTATTTTTAGCCAAGAAACTGGTTGCTTTTCTTTGGGGTCTTTTTACACTAAGTGCCAAGCCAATTCATACCTCCTATTCTTATCACACCATCCCCTGAAGAGGTTACCCAAATTGCTGATACGGAATTGGGATGCAGACTGCTCTGGCTTCTTCCATGCTGAACAGGGACACAGGGTAAAGCAACTGGGGTACCCCTTCAGTGGGTCTATCTAAAGACTCCAAAATTGCAGAACTCTTAACTGTAGGGAGAAAAGAAACTCCTAAACTGGTGCTTAGGAGATGCAAAAGAAAAGTAATGGGAAAAGTAGTTAGCATTACAAGTTCTACACAGGGAACCAGATATGAGTCAAAATGGCAAATTTCAAATGTTCATATCAGAGTCCATTGGAATTTCTTGATGAGAGCCTCCAAAAGCATCCCTCCATTGGGTTCCTCATCATTTTTCTTTTGTCTGCCAAGGCTGGCCTTCAGAGTGGTGGACTCAAGTTTTATTTTCAGGCAGTTTTATACCTGTTGGAGTGGCTAGAATCAGTGTCAGTTCCTTTGCAAAGGCTTCACCACGTGGAAGCAGGATTCAAGCGTTCCCAAGCAGTCCTCTGAGTTCTCAACCCCTATGCCAGAGGGAGGCTAGAACTGGCGCTCTATGGCAGTCTGCTGAGATCTCAGCCCCTATGATGGAGGTCAGAGCAGGCACTCTCCCGTAATTACTTTTATTTCTGCTTTATTCATACTACCCTGTTTATTTTCAGTTATAAAAATATAAAATAATTTTTTCTCTAGAATTCATTAAATGATTTGAGGTAACATTAATGGATCTTGGTTCCCACTTTGCAAATTTCTATTGTTATGTAATATGGCCATTAAAGTACCTTGAGTTTCTGTTTTTACTATACTTTTATAATTTGTGTCTCATCATCAGGGTCCACCATTAGCTTCTCTAATCATCATGATTCTTTTCACTGAGCTGCTTTGAAGACAGGATTCTGAATCTCCATTTATGTCACCTGTATTTAATCTAAACAGAGGATCTCATACTCATTTCTGTTAAATCTTCTTTATTGGTTCAGTCCATCATCGCAGCATATCAAGATTTTTGAACCCTGCTACTGTCATGAAATATATTAGATAATCCTCCTACATCTATGTTGTCCACAAATGTGTCATAATCTCAGTCACTGATAAAATTGCTGCAAACTCCTTTCGTTCTTTGCTAGAGGCTTTTCACTCATTGGCACTGGATCATGGTCCAACATTTCAGAGTTATATTTGCTTAACTAACTGCAATTATACTTGAGTATCCAGTGATTCTGCATCTTGTCACTATATTAATGGGCTCTCTGTTATTGAAATCTTGATTTGTTTTTCACTGATATATTAACCCATTCATAATTACATACTTATATTTGTGTTAACCTAACCCTCTCATCCTGTAAGAGATAATAATAGCCTTGAGTTTATAAGTTCGGCATCAGAGCAAATGGGACTCTGATATAACAGAATGCTGTGAGTCATTCTCTGATATAACAGAATGCTGTGAGGGGTGATTTAGAATTAGTAATCCTGTGATGCATATGTTTCTTGGATAAATAACATTCCTAGTAGCCTAAAGGTCATTTGGTTATTCCACTTGAATTAATCAGTGATGCTCAACTGTTAAGGCATTTATCTTAGTCCTTGTGATAGTTAATCAGTGTCAACTTGACTAGATTGAGAATCAAACAGGAGACACACCTCTGGGTATATATGTGATAATGTTTCCAGAGAGGTTTAACTAGTTTATAACAGCTGTTAAGTATATGGTGCAATGTAATTCTCAGTGTTTTGAGGGTTGGGAGGGGTTATTAGGGATTAGTTCCCCTAGCATGT
Source organism: Nannospalax galili (assembly GCF_000622305.1). Classification (NCBI taxonomy): domain Eukaryota; kingdom Metazoa; phylum Chordata; class Mammalia; order Rodentia; family Spalacidae; genus Nannospalax; species Nannospalax galili. The sequence goes on along the minus strand of NW_008342282.1, from coordinate 2,394,364 downwards.
CAACACTAAGTAAGCACTCTAACACTGAAGAATAACCCAGACTGGATAGACTTTATTAGTGTCCTTGTTGTGTTGTTTGTTCTGTTTTGAGATGAGTTGAATTATACAGTTCAGACTGGCCTCAAATTTGCAGTCCTCCTGTCTTAGCCTCCAGAGTGCTGGGATTATAGGCATGCATCAGCATGCCTAGTTAATTCTTTTAATCAATTAAAAAAGTCTTTGTTTTTAGTTGTAGCAGTCATTTAAGAGATGTTATTAATAGCATTTATTAGGATAGTAGGATGTTACTAACAGGATGTTTTCCTTAAATAAGTATGTAGGACAATTGAATTGCTAAGGATAAGTTTAAGTTCTTACTTTAATAATGAATTAACTTCATTCCTTTGACATAAGCTTTAAGCTTTTGGAGTCTCTGTGCTTAATTCATGTATCCACTAAGGATGGAAATACAAACTTCACCTGATTCACAGGTTCTTGTAAGAATAGATATTATACTGAAAATTGAAAACTCTTTAAGTATTCACTAAATAATGTGTTCACGTATATAGTATATGAGCATCCTCCTTTAAAATTTTGATAGAAACTTTGACTTTATAATAAAGTAGCAAAAAGTGCATTATTATAGTATTAGTTTAATATTGACCTTAACTTTTATTTATCTATACACGATGCATGCATTTCATCCCTCTTTTCTTCACCTTGTTAGAAGTACACAGCACAGGTGTCTTATATTCATATAGGTGCTTATTTGTAATCTGATCGCTACCAGTCCCACTTCTATAATCTTTAGTGGATCATTTGCCGTTCTGAATACTCCTTCATAATGGAAGTTAAAAGTAATTTATCTTCATATTTTTAATTTTAGTAATATATTTATTACAAAGTATTCTCCAATAAAACCATTTAGATGCCATATAGCATTTTTTATGATATAAACTAACCATGTAAATCTCAAGAGATTTTTAAGTTATCAGCAACTTTACCCTAATATAGAGTTTATATAACACTAGAAATTTAATTGTCTGTGAACAATATTAGTCATGTCATAATTAGACATTTATTAGTCAATAAATCTTTTTTTGGACACTCTTGTAGATGTACTTTCATTACTAGCTAAGTCCTGACTTCTAGTTCCAACGTAATATTTGCTGTCATTTCTGTAGATTTTAGTGGCCTTTACCCATCTTTAGAAATATTTGGAGAGGAAGTAAACTCAGGAAGTCAGGAAAATTCTCTGACTCAGATATCCATGTAAGAAATTCCCAAGCTCTCTAATAGGGAAAACATGTATTAGAACTCCAGGTTCCTTATTCAGGTCAGTAAGATTATGACCTGGCTTAGTTTCATTTCCTTGCCCTAAGGTAAAAATTTCAAGTCACTTCGTGGACACATTACCCTTCCTTAATATGTTTCTAGGTCACATTATGGTGAATTTTAAAAAAGAAACAGGCTGACCCTTAGCCAAGTGTAGACCCAAACTGCAGAGCATCTGTTCCTTTAGATGTCTCTTGTAACAGGGATTTTTTTGCAAGGCTTGATTTATTTTTTTATTGAAACAGTGTCTCCAGCATGAAATGGGGAAGTAGAAGTGAGGACCCACATTTAATCAGAAAATATAGTCTTTTGATTGCTAGACCTAGAATATCACACATACAACACTCAGCAGATTTCTCTCATTATTTGCAATGATAAAAGGTGCTTTCAGTGTTTTGATATGTAAAGCATGTACATGTACATTTATTCACTATCTTTGGTGGAGGGCAAGGAAGGGTCCTGAGGGAATAAGGTCAAGAAAGGTACATTGACAACTGATTACCACTAGATGAGGAACAGCTGACCCTCCTACAATAAAGACCTCTAGATAGGCTTACTAGATTCACCAGAAGGGCAAGTAGTGGGAAATGGCTGGGGGTGCCAACAACACAGCAGACAGTAGCAGGGATATCAGAGTATAAAGGCTCTAGTGGGGGGAGGGAGGCGTTGGGAGGGTGCTCTCTGGGAAGTGGGTGTAAAAAAAAAAAAAAAAAACTAAAAATGAACCTACCATAGGACCTGGTTATACCACTCTTTGGCATATACTTCAAAAAAAAAAAAAAAAAGAAAGAAAGATACATTGTTCAGTGAGCTTGTTTACATTATAACCTGAAACTTTTTGGCTGCAAGTTTGGGTAAAAATCAGTCCAGTAATGTCCATAGTGTAAAAGTCATTCCCACACTCCCTCCCACACATTTAGACTAGGCACTAATGAAAGGAAAATATCTTTTCTACTGTATATGAACCTATTTGGTCTCTCTTTATGTTTTCCTAGAGAATATGAACTAATTTGAGCAATAGGGTGAATTGGTCTAAAAACACGAGTATCTAAACAATATGTCACCACCAACCTGTCCTACATTTCACCAATTTTTCTTGGAATATTTTTTTCAATGACAGGGGCATGCTCTGCTCCCAAAGACTCTTTTGTTCAGGAAAGTAGAAGGGCACAGATAAAAGTAATTAAGGAAAATGCAATGGTTTATATGTCAGAGTTACAAGAAATCTGTTCAAAACAACAAAAAATTATTTACATCTTATCAAAAGAGTAGTGTGTGAGTAATGAAAATAGTTAAATAGAAGATAAAGTAGATAAGGGGTCAATTGAAGAGAGAGAAGAAATGAGAGAAAAGGGGAGGAAGTAAGGGGGTGGACAAGAGAAGAGAGAAGTCAGGAGTTGAGAGGAGAGAAGAGAGGAGCAGAGGGGAAGGAGAAGCATTGAACCTACTGCTACTAAGAGAATATTGATGAGGTTCTATTAGTAATAGACAATTGGTAATAAATAAGTAGTTCCTACACCTATAAATGAACACTTTCAATTAGTCACATAAACTATTTAAAATGTTTAACTTTCAACTACAAGAAAATGGAACAGCTATATTCTAAAATTAAACTATTGTGGAAATTTAATTTCTATCCCTTGTAATGTTTGAAATAGAAAAAAATGTGATATAAACTAAATCACTATTTCTTATTTGAGAGAAATTTCAGAAACTCTACCGTCCTTTTGGAATTTGATCAGTTTTTCTAAGTAATTACAAAATGTAGCCTTCGACAATTTATTTGGGAGATTTAAAATAAACTGATATCAATGGAGATAATATAAATGTATTATCAGTCCTGAACCAAGCTATTCCAAGGAAATTTATCTACAAATTTCTATAATTCTAAATTTATTTTTAATAAGAAAATATATATGTATTTTTTTCAATTTTACTGCTATATTGAAAGGGTTATACAATTCTTTCAATTTAAAAGTTAAATAAAATATCCATTTTAATATTTATCTAAAACGCTAATGGACTAATATGTATGTCATTTGCAAGTAATTTATCTTAAGAGATACTAGTAGATATTTTAGTTATTTAATTGTGATAGATATTTATTTTAATGTCTTTGGTAATCTGAAAAAAAGCAAATTATGAAGAAGTTTAAAAGCTTTTAAGTGTAAATGTTGGAGTTGACTATTTTCAATCTACACTTCACCTTGAAGCATAAGTTAACCACATCATAAAGTACAGTCTCATAGATTATCAAAAATATTTCAAATTATACACTGAATCAAAGGAATAGCCTTTAAGGTTACTTGTCTATTTTATCCTAATAGGTTATCTGTTTCTCAAATTTTTAGCTAATTGGGAGGAAGTAAATAATTGTTCTATTTCATTTCATGATAGAAGCTCAGCAGACATCCAATGGTAATATGTTTGCTTTATTTGGCCTTGATTTTATAGATAAATGTTTTTCCTAAATTCAGCATATTCCTGGATCAAATGTCTGTATTAACAGTATTGTATGAATTGTTATGAGCTGGCTCCTATCCCTTGAGTTCCTAAGCATACAGACATGGCAAACATTTACACACATTGATTGAGAACTCGAATTTAAATACGTCAATGATTATTGTTTTAGTTATTTTGACTTATTGATAAGAACAAGTATATTTCTGTCATTTTCAGAAGAAAAATAAATTCCTAAGCATAATGTGACAGGTTTTATATGAGAATGTTGGGCTAAGGTGACGTTGTCAGACTGGCCATGTTCATAAGGACTTCATTTCCCAGCAATGAGATAAAGATAAAAACATATATATAAAGTATATTTATGTTATTTTAAACAAGATGGCAGACTGTGAAGTTGACATGTAACTTATTGGGAATAGCTTTTGTGAAACCCTCCTCTATGGCTCCCTGCCCTGGACTCCTGAGACCCCCTGCCCCTATTTAGGAATAACGGCTCTTTCTTGCTTCTATAAACCGCTTGATTGCCAGGCTGAGAGGACAAACTGCACTGACCCCTTTTTGACTAGTTGTTTCAGGCAAGCCTGGACCTGTCCAGACATGTCATAATCTCTACCTACTACCCCCACCCCAGGAGACTATAGATCAAGCAGGCCCAGGCATATAGCAGCCTTATAAGGTAAGAACAGAGACTTCTGGCCTCACAGATAACAGTCAGCACATTCCATAGCTCTGAGGGTAGCACCCACCAATGAGAAACCCCCAGGAATGCATCCCTTGTAACCAATCAATTCAAAAGTGCATTGGTGTGTGTGGGCTCCTCGGACCAATCAAGATGTAATTCTGTTATTCCCCTCCTCCCTTGGTCTAAAACTTATAAAAGGCTTCCTCCCCTGCAATCGGGGCTCTCAGCACAGATCCATTGAGTTGGTGAGGTCTGAGAGCCTGAGCTTAAGCCCAAATAAAGACTCTTCGTTCTTGCATGCCCTCTGGATTCCATGGTTATTCTGGGGGTCCATTCTCTGGGCACAACATTCGGGGGCTCATCCGTGATCCCCAAGACCCACCATGGGACCCCAGAGCACTGAGTCTGCCTTATCCAATCAGTGAGTGTCTCTTGTCTTTGTGTCTTTTGTATTTGCATGTGTCTGGTTTTGGGGCCCAGTTTGAGATTGCCTGTTGGAGGTCTAGGCGGATGCGCTGTAAGGCCCCAGGCAGTGGGACTCCGGAGACGTCCCAGACCCACCTGGTGGGGATTGGATCCCCTTGGTAAATTTGGAAGGATGGAGCGGGTCACGCCTGCCAGGAGGCGAGAGGCCATCGTCCTATTTTCAGTTTAAGGCACCAACTAACCATGTGTTGTTTTTCTGTGTGTTTGTGCTTTTTGCTGTGTTTGTGACTCTTACTGCAATAGAAGAAATAGGACAGAACCAAATAAGTCCTCTTAGCCTTTTCCCAGGATTGCTTCTCAAAGCCCAGACTAATAGCCTGGGGTTAAGAGTAAAGAAAAGGAAGCTCTTTATGTTTTTCAGGAATGAATAGCTGACCTTTGGGGCTGGCTGGCCTGAAGAGGATTCGTTGGACCTGCTCACCATCTACAGAGTAAAGGATATAATTTATGGCCGTCCAGGCCACCCTGATCAGGTCCCTTACATCACGACTTGTCAGGTTATGGTGGAGGAGCCTCCAAAATGGTTAAAGCCATTCCTTCCTCCTCCCCCCACTGGCCCAAAGCCAACTGTCCTTATCCTGCGTGAGGATGAGTGGCAGAAAAATAAAACTGAACCCTCTGCCCCTCTCTACCCTGTCTTGCAAGGAGGCCTGTGGGAAGATCTTCTGCTTGAGCCATCCCCCTATCAGCCTGTCCCACAAGCAGAGCCTAAGGACACCCCAGGGGAGGTGGAGGCAGCCCTACCCCAGGAGGTGGAAAACACCCTCCCAAGACATGGAGGAGGGTCCAAAAGGGCAGCCATGGCTAGTGGCAGACTACTGTCCTTCCTCTCTGGGCTGTGGTGCCACTCACTGAAGCAGGGGGCCAACAGATGCAGTATTGGCCATTTGCAACTAGCGACCTCTACAATTGGAAGCTGCAGACAGCTAAGTTCTCTGAAAAGCCCCAAGGTCTAATTGATTTACTAGAATCAGTTTTGTTTAACACCAGCCCACTTAGGATGATATTCAGCAGCTTTTGCAAGTCCTGTTCACCACTGAAGAAAGAGACCGGATCCTGGTTGAAGCCTGCAAGCTGGTCCCTGGGGTGGTGGGAATCCCACCACCAATCAGGCCCTGATAGATGAAGCCTTTCCCCTGGTTAGGCCAAATTGGGACTTCAATGTAGCTGAAGGTAAGGAGAGGCTCCACCAGACTCTAATGGGGGGTCTCCGGGCATCTGCAAGGCATCCCACCAATCTGGCCAAAATTAGTGGCATGCAGCAAGGGAGAGCAGAATCACCCGCAACATTCTTAGAAAGGATCCTTGAGGTTTTCCGTACCTATACTCCAATGGACCTGGAAGCACCCAAGAATAAGAATGCAGTGATCCTGGCATTCATGAACCAGTCTGCACCTGATATTAGGTGCAAATTGCAGAAATTGGACAGACTGGCAGATAAAACCCTGCCAGAGCTTCTGACAGTGGCTGAGAAAGTTTACAATCATCAAGAGAGTCCTGAGGACAAGCAGGCCCAGGTTGCTGCCACTGACAGTGCCAAGCAGACCCGCGACTTTGCCAAGATCCTCCTGGCCACATCGACCAGGTCCCCAGGTGAAAGACAACACCAGCTGCAATGCCTATCTGCTGAACAAGGTAGGAGATGCCCAGAAGAGTGACCAAAATTGTTGAAAAACCAATGTGCCTATTTTAAGAAAATGGTCCACTGGAAGAAGGAATGTCCAGAAAGACCGGCTGGGCAGGAGCAGGTCCATGAAGGAACACGAGTCCTAGAGCTTGGGAAATGGAGTGAATAGGGAGGACGGGGTTTGGATCCCCTCCCCAAGCCCAGGGTAACTCTCAGAGTGGTGGGGACACCTGTGAGCTTCCATGTAGACACAGGTGCTCAACATTCAGTGTTAACAGAGACCCTAGGGAAATTGTAAAACAAAAGGTCTTTGGTACAGGGAGCTACTGGCATAAATCAATATTCATGGACCATCTGAAGGAAAGTGGACTTAGGCATGGGCTGGGTGTCCCACTCCTTACTAGTCATGCCAGATTGTCCCTACCCACTCTTAGGTAGAGACTTGCTTACCAAAATTGGAGCCCACATCCATTTTTCACCTAATGGGGTTCATTTAATAGATGAAGGAGGCCACCCCATTCAGGTACTGACCTTGCAACTGGAAGACGAGTATCGACTGCATCAAAAACTGGACCCACAGCCAATGGAGGAGATTTCTGTTTGGCTGCAGGAATTTCCTCTGGCCTGGGCTGAGACTGGAGGGATGGGGCTGGCAGCCCACCGGCCACCCATATGGGTGGAGCTGAAACCAGGAGCCTTTCCGGCTTGGGTGAAGCAGTATCCCATGCCCCATGAAGCCAGATCAGTGGTTACTCCACACTGGATTACCCCACACATCCGGAGGTTAAGAGACCAGGGCATCCTAGTGCCCTGCCGGTCCACATGGAATACACCTCTCCTCCTGGTAAAGAAGCCGAACTCCAATGATTACCAGCCACTACAGGACCTGAGAGAAGTAAATAAGCAGGTCATGGATATCCATCCCACGGTGCCTAATCCCTATACCCTCCTGAGCTCCTTGCTGCCCTCCAGGAGCTAGTATACTGTACTAGATTTAAATGACACCTTCTTTAGCCTGCCCTTAGCCAAGGACAGTCAGCCATTCTTTGCCTTCAAATGGCAAGATCCGGAGGTCAGTTTCAATGGACAACTGACCTGGACTCGCCTGCCTCAGGGATTCAAGAACTCGCCCACTCTCTTTGATGAGGCACTTCATGAAGATCTGGGTGAGTACAGGTTGGAACACCCCCAGCTCACCCTATTGCAGTATGTAGATGACATCCTGATAGCTGCTGATAGCGCTCTCCTATGTCAGCAAGGGAGTAAGGATTTGTTGGTGACTCTAGGCAGGCTAGGATATCTGGCATCCACTAAGAAGACACAAATGTGTCATCAAGAAGTGATTTATCTAGGGTACACTCTAAAAGAAGGACAAAGATGGCTCACAGATGCCAGGAAAGAAATGATGCTGAAGATTCCGGTCCCCAATGCCTGGAGAGCAGTGAGAGTTTTTGGGATCAGCAGGGTTTTGCCGCCTCTGGATCCAAGGGTTTGCCAAATTGGCTAAGCCTCTCTATGAGGCTAAAAAAGAGAATGAGACTTTCATTTGGACAGGGAAAAGAAAAAGGGCCTTTAATGAAATTAAGCAAGCCCTTCTGACGGCCCTGTCTTTAGGGCTCCCTGATGTCACCAAACATCTCACCTTCCACCTCTACATAGATGAAAATAAAGGAATAGCCAAAGGAGTCCTGACTCAAATGTTAAGACCCTGAAATAGACCAGTGGCATACTTGTCTAAGAAACTTGATCCAGCAGCCGCAGGATGGCCACCGTGTCTGCGGATTATGGCTGCTACTGCCCTTCTAGTCAGGGATGCAGATAAATTGACATTAGGACAAGAACTGCACATCACCACTCCTCATGCTATCGAAGGAGTTCTTAAGCAGCCACCAGACCGCTGGTTGAGCAACGCCCAAATAACCCATTATCAGATCTTACTTCTTAACATTCTGAAAATACGGTTCCTCCCAAGCACCGCCCTTAACCCAGCCACCCTGCTGCCTGACTCCAACTTGGACGTGCCCCTGAATGATTGTGCGGGGATCCTGAGCCAGGTACATGGGCTCAGAAATGACCTGACCAATCAGCCACTCTCCGAAGCAGAAGCTACATGGTTCACTGATGGTAACAGTTTCATGAAGGATGGGCAGAGGTATGCAGGGGCGGCAGTGGTAACTGAGACTGAGACTGTTTGGGTGGTGGCTTTGCCTGCAGGAACCTTGGCTCAGAGGCCCAAACTGATAGCTCTGACTGAGGCCCTTAGGCTTGGAAAGAACAAATGATTGAATGTGTACACAGACAGCCGATATGCCTTTGCCATGGCACATGTGCATGGAGCCATCTACCAGGAGAGGGGGTTGCTCACAGCAGAGGAAAAAGCTATTAAAAATAAACAAAAAATTCTTGACTTGTTGGCAGCTCTATGGCTGCCTAAGAAGTTGGCTATTATCCACTGCCCCGGGCACCAGAAAGCTAACACCCCCCATAGCTCAGAGAAATGAGAGAGCCGACTGGGTTGCCAAAGAAGTAGCTTTGGAGGCCTTCCAGAATTTGCCAAGCTAGCTGCCAAATCCTGGCCCCCCATCCTACCTGATCAGCCTCACTATTCCCAAGAGGATATGAAATTGATACACAAACTTCCCATGACCCAAAAGATCGAGGTTTGGTGGCATACAGGAGACTGTAGAATTATTCTACCGAACGACTTGGCCAAAGACCTCCTCACACACATCCACCAAACCACTCACCTGGGTACAAGGGAGACAGCTGAACTCTTAAGAAATGCTCACTTAAAAGTCTTGAATCTCCACCCACTGGGTAATACAGTCACCTCTGCATGCCTTAGTTGCAAGCTGACTAATGCTGAAAAACATCCTAAGGAACAAGGGCTCGAATGAGGGGCTCCAGACCAGAGGCCCACTGGGAGATGGACTTTACAGAAGTTAAGGCAGGCAAGTATGGTTACAAATATCTACTAGTTTTGGTAGACACCTTTTCAGGGTGAACTGAAGCCTTGCCCACCAAGCATGAGACCACTCAGGTGGTAGCCAAGGAACTGCTGGAGGACATCTTACCCAGGTATGGTGTCCCAGCCCTTCTGAGCTCTGACAATGGGCCAGCCTTTGCATCACAGGTAACCCAGGAATTAGCTAGGATATTGGGGGCAAGATGGAAATTACATTGTGCATACAGGCACCAGAGCTCTGGACAGGTAGAGAGGATGAATAGGACTCTAAAAGAGACCCTTACCAAATAACCATGGAGACTGGCAGGGACTGGGTGACTCTCCTTCCCTTCACCCTGTATAGGGTGAGGAATTCACCCTGTCTGCTGGGATTGACCCCCTATGAAATCATGTTTGGAAGACCCCCCTGGCATCCTCCCCAGTCTAAGAACTGAACTAATTGCTAAATTTGATAACCGACAGTTGCTTGATTCTCTAGAAGTGGTGGATCGGGTGCATAGGACCATATGACCCCAGCTGAAAGCTATCTATGAGACTCCTCCCCCTCCTACCCCACACAACTACCAGCCTGGCAATTGGGTCTATGTCTGCAGACACCACTGAGAGACCTTGGAACCTCACTGGAAAGGATCTTACATAGTGCTCCTGACAACCCCAACAGCGGTAAAGGTAGACAGAGTTGCCACCTGGATCCATCACACTCATGTCCGACTAGCAAGTTCCTACCCAGACCCAGACAACCATCGCCCTCCACTGACATCTACGCTTGATCCAACAACATGGAAGGTCCACAAAAACGCAGACAATCCCCTCAAGCTAAGGCTGTGCCACTCTTGATGTTTACTCTGCTGTTTGAAATGAAAGTGTGTATAACTGCTAACCCTCATCAACCTTACAATCTCACCTGGCAGCTCCTAGACACCTCTACTGGAGACATCCTGGTCCAGACATCCAAGATTGCACTGCTAAACACCTGGCACCCAGAGCTAGGCTTCGATCTCCAATGCTTATTCCCCGGACAGAGCCATGGGGGGCTACACCATGCTTATTACTATGTCTGTCCTGGGAGCAGAGATAGAGACTGGGAAAAATGATGTAGGGGAGCCAGTGATTATTTTTGTAAATCCTGGGACTGTGTGAGTACAGGGAACATCTACCAGACAGCCCCCGTTAAACATGATCTTATCAAGGTTGTCCGTAACAACACCCCTGATGCCATTTATCGCAGGCAGAAAGTTAGAACATGTCCTATGAAAACAGGCGGCAACCCTGTTAAGGTGGTGTTTACTGATGCAGGAAAAAGAGACACTACCTGGGAGGCAGGAAAACTCTGGGGATTGAGAACTCTCAACCCAAGCCTGGGGAGGTTCTTCACTATCATCCTCAGAAATGAAACCCCCACCTCACTGGTACCCCAAGGTGTTGACCCCCACCTACTTTTAGTACCCCTAGAATCCAACCCCAGTGCTAAGCCCCCGCCTCTGAGGGAAAGTACATAGTCTTTCAGAGAGCAGCAGTAGTTGTGGGGATACCTACAGCTTCACCCTCAGACCACCCTATTTGGCTGTTGATCACCTCCACTTTCAAGGTGCTCAATGCCTCTAAGCTGGACCTAACTGTAGAGTGCTGGCTTTGTCTGAGTGCTCAGCTGCCCTTCTATGTGGGCATAGCTGTAGTAGGTAATTACTCCTGAGTTAATAGTAACCAATGCACCTGGAGACAGCAGGGAAAACTTTCTCAACAGCAAGTTACTGGGGCAGGGACCTGTGCCCTGCCCTCTGGTGCCCAGGTACCCTCAGGGCTATGTAACCACATAGTCTCTGTTTCAAATGGTACTTATTACTCTGACACTTCTGGATGGTGGGCTTGCTCTACTGGTTTGACCCCCTGCATTCACAGGACTGTCCTGAATAACATAAAAGGTTACTGTGTCATGGTACAGTTATTCCCCAAGATGACTTACTATGGGGAGACCCAGATGGAGCTAGTCTATGCACCCCTTTCTGGCCTCAGAACTAAGAGAGCCATAGGGACTGCAGCCATTTTGTTATCCTCCTTAATTGGTCTAGGTATAGCTGGAGTGACCGACCTTGGCCTTAATTTTACAGGACCAAAACTACAGAGCCCTCCAGGTAGCAATTGACACAGACCTCAGGAGTCTGGAACAGTCTGTAACTAAATTAGAACAATCCCTAAACTCCCCAGCAGAGGTCGCCTTACAGAATAGAAGAGGTCTTGACCTCCTTCTTATGCAACAAGGGGGCTTGTGTGCAGCCCTAAAAGAAAAAGGTTGCTTTTATGGTAACCACTCTGGGGTGATTAGAGATTCTATGGCTCTGCTCAGGAAAAGTATCAGGGATAGAGAACAAAAGGACCCTGGATGGTATGAGCAACTGTTTAATTGGTCTCCCTGGCTCACCACCTTAATCTCTGCCTTAACTGGACCTACAGTCCTCCTTCTGTTAATAATAACTATTGGGCCATGTATCATCAATTGGCTGGTTGCCTTCATTAAAAAATGAGTGAGTACAGTACAACTCATGGTCCTGAGGTCCCAGTATCAGCCCTTAGAACCCCTTATTAGGGGCCCCAACCTAGACCCATGATTGGGTCTTCTCTAAATTACAAGGAGAGGGGCGAAATGTGAAGCCCTCCTCTGTGGCCCCCTGCCCTGGACTCCTGAGACCCCTGCCCCCCTTTAGGAATAACAGCTCTTTCTCGCTTCTGTAAACCGCTTGATTGCTAGGCTGAGAGGACAAACTTTTTGGCTAGTTGTTTCAGGCAACCTGGACCTGTCCAGGCATGTTGTAATCTCCACCTACTACCCCCACCACAAAAGGCTATAGATCAAGCAGGCCCAGGCATATAGCAGCCTTACAAGGTAAGAACAAAGACTTCTGGCCTCACAGATAACAGTCAGCACATTCCATAGCTCTGAGGGTAGCACCCACCAGTGAGAAACCCCCAGGAATGCATTCCTTATAACCAATCGATTCAAAAGTGTGTTGGTGTGCATGGGCTCCTCGGACCAATCAAGATGTAACTCTGTTATTCCCCTTCTCCCTTGGTCTAAAACCTATAAAAGGCTTCCTCCCCCTGCAATTGGGGCTCTCAGCACAGATCCATTGCATTGGTGAGGTCTGAGAGCCCGAGCTTAAGCCGGAATAAAGACTCTTTATTCTTGCATGCCCTCTGGATTCCGCAGTTATTCTTGGGTGTCCGTTCTCTGGAAACAACACTTTCAATCCTACAGTTGTTCAATGATATAAAAATATTCTTACTTCCAATAATGGAAGATAGAGTAGACGCTTTTGGGGAGGAAGGGGAAATCCATGCACAGAAATCAATACTGCAAGTTTTATGAAAAGTAAATTTTCACATTAAATGTTATAGTACAAACTCATTTAGAATATTTCTTGTAAAGTGATAAAAGTTAGAGTGATTTATGAGAATAAAATGGATCAATTAACTTTGAAGTACAATACTGTCTCTAATGAATTACTTAAACCAAACTAAATTTCAAGAAAAAAAAACAATGAACTCTTACTAAATTGACCCAAATGAAAGCAGAAAACCTATCATTTTCAGCAATTTAAAAGTATGAAAATTGTTTTAGGATATGTAGAAATGAAAACACATATGATACTGACTCACACCTCCTGTCTGGGAGAAGGGAGCTTTAGAGAAAAAGTGAAGAACTACAAGATGCTAGGGGCAGCCCAAAGCCATAGAAAAAGCATGTTTACAAGATGCTAGAGGCAGCCCAAAGCCTTAGAAAGCATGTTCAGTAAAAAACGCATGAAGAAGAAAAGGAGAAAGTATGCTTTCCAGAAAAGTTCAGGAAAGCAGACAGACTTAGGGAGACCTACATGGCTGTGGCTGGTCTGGAAATTCTGCAGGGGGGGGGTGCTGAGGTAGTTCCAGGCAGAAATATTCGCTACTTAATTAACACATCAGTTATTCTGCCCATCTATTTAACATAACCTGCCTTCATAGGAGCTGTTCTATCATCAAGTAATTGACCAATGAGACCGGAAAAATGGGTCATACAACACATAGACTAGACATTTTTTATAGTCTGGACCAGTTAATATATGGGGCTTATTGATACTCTATCAATATGGCCCTCTGAGAGATGTAAACTGCCAGCTAGGAGCCTCTTGGCCTAACCTCTGATGCAGGAAGGGTTTTCTTAGCAAGAGCACAGCAACCAACAAAAGGAACAATGGAGGAATCTCCAAGGCATATAATATAATGTCAAATATGTTCAGTTTCTATATGAGGGGAAACATTCAAGTCCTCCAGCTTACATCCTCATCCTGCTCACATGCATGCAAAATGGAAAAAAATATCTTGAGAGCAGTTTGTTCTTTCCACAGATATGTATACTGTGTTTTTGTGTACCCAGTGCCCATGGATTATTTGGCAAGACATATTCAGAACTAAAAGGAAATCATCCAAGAGAGCATTATACCATAGTTTCTCTTATTATTTCAGAAGAAATTCTCCACTATTTATTTTTGGAGCCTATATTATAGTTATAGACTCGGGTCATAAAGGCAATAATTGAGAACTTTTTAAAGCTTTTTTCAATTTTTTTATTTGCATCCATAGCTATAAAACCAGGTAAAGACTGGGCACACAGAGACATAACTTTCTTAAGTAACTAAATGCCTAAGTCATTTTTCAAGGAAAAGCCTTCAGACTTTCCACTATTGATTCTTCCCTGTGGACAGGGTTTTCAGGAATGGAAATGAACAGAAAAAGTCAAGTCATCCATTACATTTGATGCTGGAAGTTCAAACTCTCCTTTGAAGAAATTATCTTCCCCTCAAAGAAAAAGAGGACCTGTGAAGAGGCATGCCATTCAATCATCAGGCAAGTTCTACCTTCTCCTTTCCTGAAAACAAAATAGCAAGAGGGACTCTCATTGACACAAGCAATACTATGTTACCTTGACCTAATAAAGGCTGTTACCCACTAAGGTCTTTCTCTTCCCTTGTTAGTAATATCAATGTATGGAATCTGCCTAAAATATATCCCATGATCTTATCATTAGAAGCAAAAAGAATAAAATAAAACATTTATCCAAATGCAGGTGTGTCTCTGGTTACAAGCTGGACACTGATTTACATTTTATATGGAAAAAAATCTCCTTAATTATGAGAAAGTAATTTCTAACCAGCTCAGACCCCTGCAAGAATGCAATAAAATGCCTGTTCTTTACTCCATCAAGGCAAAGCTGAGTTTCCTGAAATCAATGCCGAACGCTTTTCCTCAAACCCTTTTGTTTCCAATTAAAATTCTTGCCTCAGAGTCCATGCTCATTTTGTGTGTTTACAATCATTGGGACAAGTTTCCATCTAGTAAAAGAAATTCCCTTGCTGAAAATAACTGGAAAGACTGATATGAACATCAAGCTCCTGGCTTTCTTGTCAGTGGGCCACATAGGACAACTTATATATATTTTGCAAAGCCCTGGAGCCCTCACCTTGACTTCTGTGCTCTGTATATCAAGCAATGAAACCTTGCTTGAGAACTGCTACTGTGATAAATACCAAGATAGTTGCATTTCAAATACACATAATGTCTCTTTTTATAGAAAATTATCAACAAATAGTTTCTCTTAGGCCTTTTGATTTCAGAAATTTTCACTTAACACTGGTTGTTTTGCTATACTAAAAGTAAACCTTAAGAAATTCAAATCCTCATCGATTATAGTACACAGTTACAGCCAAAACAGAAGTTACCAATCATCTTCCCAGCTCTCGTTAAGCCCAATAATGGGATAAATAATAAGGTACTTTAATTTTATGTGTTTCTAACCAGCACTAGGCATCAAAAAGTCTTTTCACTAAAATGCTAATAAAATCCGGGAGCTTCCATTTTAAAAGAACCTCTCTGCCTTTCCATTACTCCCTAGCTAATACCACTCTTTTTATCAAGTTACTTTTTAAAACAGTGCTTTGAAAGAAAAGAGGATCATTCACGTGGGCATTGTCTCTGTGCATTCCTGTGTGTTTCCTGCCAGGAGCAGGATGAGGCTTTGATAATCCAAACTCCTGGGCATCCGGAGAAAACTGTTTGTTCCAAATCCATGCAAATGCTGAATCACAACATCTAAGGAGGGTGATGGTGATTTTGCTATGGAGGTTCAGTGAGCAGTAATCTTAACATTGACTGAGGATTAAGTAAATGGTGAGAAAATGGAGATTCCCTTGTACCCAGCAGTCCTTATAACTGCTAATTTACTGCATGATTCTAATTAAATGAAGCTGGCTTCATAATGGCAAAGTATGGTGCCTGTGCAGGAAAGCTGTTAACATAATTATATCTCTAGCACAGGGAGCAGAGCAGATTACAATTACCAGAGAGCCATGGGATACAGATACCATGAGTGTTACAACATTAGAAAGGAGATTTAGAGGCCTAAATATCCCCACTACAATGGGCCCTTTGTATTTAAGTTTCTATTCATTACTTAGCATCTAATAAAGATATTTAAAAGTTAAGTATTCTTCTCTAGGTAATCAGTTTTAAACTCAGAGGCGAGTCAGCAAAGGAGAGAGTGTATATATATATGATTCGTCTGTGTGTGGGTTAAGTATATTTGGTGAGCAATTTCCTTCCTTGTCAAAATATTACCTCCTTTGAAAGATATATGATGTGACAGTTATATATCAAATCATAAATGAAAATTGGTCTACAAGAATGAAAATACCTTAATGTGCAATATTGGATCTCAATTCTTACATACGTTTTGCTTCTTACCTTCTGCCATGGCAACATAGTACTAATATCAGTCAAATAGCAGACTAAAAAAGGACAAATTCTCAAAAGTTAATGGCATATTCAAAGCAAACCCCAGGCCAGTGTGGGTGACATAAAATTCCAGTCCAGCATGGATTATGAATCATGATTTCATCTTTCTAAAAGGATAGTAAAAAGATTGGGAAAAATTTTTGAAGTTACCAATCAAGGATTCCCTAACTTTATTATTTGTCATTAATTTATACAATGAATGATTAAAGAAAAAAGCTCTACTTTAATTTAAAATTATTCATGAAACTGCACCTTAGAGTTAGTTATATAGTACCAGGGGCACTTTTCAACTTCTGTATATACAGTGTACATATGCTCCTGTACATATGCCTAGTGGATTTG
>NW_008342282.1:2367349-2377625 GCF_000622305.1 Nannospalax galili | reverse complement strand
TATGTAGTGCATGTGTTTGATAGCGTAAATGTTCAATTCCTAGCTAACATTGTTTTAGTAATTCTCTGATATTTTATTGATAGCTAAAATGTTGTCCTATGTTTTATTGTCAAGCAACATTGAATTCACATAAGTTGAATCTATTCCTTAACATTTAGAAATTACATGAACTGCTTTTGAAAGAATCTGAAGTCACAATGTAAACTTCAATGAAAAGCTTTGAATTACTAAGATCTATGAGATTTAATTTTTTTTGCACTCTTGAATTTATATCTTACATATATTATGAAATACAATTTTCTTGAAGCATTGCATATCTCAAAATATTTTGTTTCTGTTCCATAGTACATAAGAATCATGACTGAGTCAAAAGAAAATTTGTGTTACCAAAATTGACTCCCATGACAATTTCTTACATTTTTTTTCTGAATCCCTAGCTTGAAAATTAGTGGTAAAAAGATGTAACTGAACTGATTGGGACCAAAACTAATTATTTCAGCCTGATTGCCTGAAATTAAACCAAGTGTTTTCCTGTCATCTTTCTGAGACAGTGCAATGTTTTTTGTAGAGAAAGATATATACCTGAGTGTCTAGACCTGTATAATTCAAATTATTTTTAATGGATTTTTATATGAACATTTAAAAGTATCTCCTTGGGTATTAAGTCATAGGTTTAGCAGAAAACTCCATTTTATAAAAAACAACTATGTGTTCAGAGCATCATAGTAAAGATTCAGATGTATTTATTAGTGCAAAATATGATCCATATGCTTAATGGATTTGTCAATCAACTGAGAGATAGAGACTTAGCTAAAACTCACTGTTTAAGCTAAATTGGAAATGTATCTTTTAAATAAGAGAGTGCCAGGCAGATGGAAATAGAAATGATTAATAAGTAGACAGATGTAGTCAGGAAGCCTTTAAAGACCACATAGAAACTAGACTTTGAATCAGTGGAGAAAAAGCCTGATTCAGATCAATGATCATAAATTCCATAGTCAATGCTACGCATTCAGAGACTTAAACTGACAAGATTGTAAGTAAATCAGTGCACACATCCCGAGGGAGACAGCAGATGAGCTTGAACAAATTTGAAGGAAGGTAGTCCCAGTCTCAGTGCAGGAAGTCAGAGTTGTAGAAATAGAAAATCTGGTTTTGCCATTAAATATTCTGATATTTAAATAATAAAAAATACTCATTTAAAAAACACTGAATAAAACAAAAAAGTTCACTTTTTGAATTTTCTGTTGTTTCAGGTCAGAGATATAAAATTAGAATATATTAATACCAAAATCTGTATGGATCTATATGGAATCCACATAGAATAGAGAATGAATTATATCAGAGATTGCTACTCCTAAGTACTCTAAAGAGTAGGAGCATGTACTGAAAGAGAGAAAAGTAAGTGATGCTGCTTAGGACAGCTAGCTCCTGTGATGAGATCACAAAACTGTTTTCAGTCTAACTATATGAATGGAGATTAAAATTCGTATCTTTTTCATTGACTTCTTGATTAAAAGAAACTTATAAGAGAGGAAGTGTTGAGAGTCAAATTCATCACCTTTTAAAAAACACTAAAAAGATATTATTTTATAGAAGAAACAAGTGACATAAATTTCTGAGAGTTTTGCAGAGAAAATCCATGTGATTTAATTTACATATATATTATATATCACAGTGAAAATTTAAAATTGAAGTTTAGCTTCCACTATGATCAAGAAGCATTTAGTTTTTTAAAATGCATACATTTTCCTTTATTCTACCTGAAGTCAATACTAACTTGAAAAGAGAGAGCCTTGTTAAACTTATGTAAATAAAACCTTTCTGGAGAACTGCATGACCTCTGCTCTTACTCGTGTGTCACAGTGATGAATAGGGTCATCATCCACCTGCCCACTTGGATCTTCATGACTTCTGTGCAAGGTCTCTTTGACCTACAGATTTCTTTTGCAGCCAAGCTAGTTTATGCTGTTTCAAAAAAAAAAAAAAAAAATCTTAAAATTACAGAATTTAAGTTGGGAAGGATTTGACTGAAAAATAAATGGACTTTGTTAACATTCTAAAGCAAATAAAAATATTGCTTTAGAATTAAAGCTTTATTCTTTCATGCTTGCATTTGTTGAACACATATTAGTCATAGTATTTGTTACATCAAAATGTTTATATTAAGTATGATTCAGAATATAGGCATACCAGAGATGGTGGATGATCAGCAAGGGAACAGAATTTTCCTGGTAGTTGGTCAGCTACTCATATGAATTCACAGCAAGACAACAGCATGAACAAGTCTCATGAAAGCTCAAATCAGAAAAAAATTCCCAGGATAGATATGAGAAAGTAGTTAAGAAGCTCCAAACCTACTGAAGAAAATTGGGGCAACACATGTTTTCTGGGAAAGGGAGAGACATTTTCTTTCAAGCATGGGACTCATGGTAGATTAACCAGACTCCAGTGGATGGACCCACACTGAAGACATTTGGGAACACAAATTAGACTCTATAGGCCCTGTTATATTAATAAAAGAGTACATTAAATTGAGTGGGAGCAATAAGAGGAGGTGAGGATAGGGGAGGTGCTCTAAATAACATCACATTATACTGTATGAAAATCATAGAAATTCAAGTAAAAAAAGAAATAAGGTATATAGTTCAAGTTTGATCCTTGAAGAGTCATAATGAAAATGACTTTTGCCAAGTTGTTTAAGAGTTGAACTTTTTTCTTTTTATTTATTTTTTATTTATTTAATAACCATATGATTAGAAGAAGCATTTCATTATAGCTTTAACATATTCAATAACAATTTCCAGAGCAAAGATACATCTCTTTCAAATGTGGCTATAAAATTTAGGTTCACAGTTGAATTAATATAGTTATACAATATTGAACTCAGTACAAACCCTGTAAGACATAAAACTGAATGAGTTTTTAACCTTTAAAAAAGATCTCCAGTTCATTTTAAAATATACTGTTTTCTACAGACTCATTTTTAATGCTATTTACACCTAGATGTTTGCAAATGCATCTCTAATCTTTATGTATCTGATTATTACTGGTCACAGTCTGTTTCACTTAGATCATTGGCACCTGAGTATGGACATAAAGTCATCAAGTAAATTTCAATAGTAATGTTTATCATGTCTTCTAATTCACACGAAGCAAATTTTTATGCCTCCTCCTCAAATATAACTTTATTTTTATTTGTTGATTTTTTTGTGTGTATATCATATAGAACATCCCAAACAATCTTATGCATCTATATACCCACTTCCCAAATGGCACCTTCCCACAGCCCCCCCCCCACTAAAACCCATATGTTTTGTCATCCCTGCTACTGTCCACTGTGTTGTTGGCTCCCCAAGCGGTTCCCCAGTGCTTGTCCAACTGCTGAATCTAGTCAGCATATCTAGAGTTCCTTGTTTTAGGAAGATCAGCTGTTCCTCATCTAGGAGCAATCAATTGTCAATATTCCTTTAGATAAGATTGGGGTCTGATATTCACTTTCCCAGTTCTAAGTGTTGGAACGTTTTATTACATTTTTTCTGTTCGATATTTTGCAGATTTTTCTTATGAATTTATTTAAAACTCTGTAAGAACAAACAAGACTATTTTATTGATTGCACTATTTTATTTTTTATTGTCCTATTTTCAACATGTTGAAGAGCATCTTTCACATATGAAATACTCAATAATCATTTTTATACTTTATTATTTTTATTCTATTACTTTTATTTATTATTTGTTTTTATTTCCTCCATATATGTAAGTGCACCTGTGTCATGCAAAGATCAGAAGAGGGCATCAGATCCCCTGAAACTGGAGTAAAAGAAAGTTGTTAGCCACCATGTGGATTCTGGGAATCAAATCCAGGTCCTCTGTAAGAAGAGCCAGTGCTCTTAACCACAGAGCCATCTCTCTAGCCCCTCAATAAACAATTTTTTCTTGGATACTTTTTCAGTTTGGCAAAACTTTTACATTTTCAGGTCCACTGTGGAGGAGGGTAGAAAGACTGTAAAGGCCAGGGGAGGAAATGCATGACCATAAGGAAACAGTCTCTCAGACTCCTGGGTGCTTGCTCAAACAGCAATGGTATCAACATTCACAAAATCCATTCAAACTCAGATGAAAATCAGCATAGAAATAGGGAAATGAGCAGGAAGCCACAATTTTGCCAGGAACTATTGGCAGCCAATCACTGCTAGGTGAGAGAGAATTGTTCTCCTTTAGGATAGTGATGTTGGACAGGCTGAATGGGCTCCAGTGGGTGATCCCACACAGAGGGACACCGGGTGCACAAACTTGACTCAATAGACCTTAACATAGTGGATAAAATGCATGAAGTCCTGTGAGCAGAGTATGGGGGTTACAGACTAGAAAGAGGAGATAAATATGATTAAGATGCATTGTATGAAACCCACAGAAATTCAATTAAAAAATATATTTTAAAACCTTACATTTTCAGAAAGATTTTAAAGATAGAATAAAGTTCCCATTTACCTTTCAAGCAGCTTCCCCTACCGTTAGTATCTTCCAAAACACTCATCACACCTCAAACAATGACCTTGGTAGAACTCATCTCCCAACCTCATTCGGGTTTCACCTGCTTCTCAATAATCTCTTTTCCAGGCGGGAGGGGATGTCACATTTAGCCATCACCTCTGCTTCACCTCCTCCAATCGAAGACAGTTTCTCAGTCTTTCCTTATTTTTCATCACCTTGAAACTTTTTAAGCAAACTAGTCAGATGTTTCAAAGAGTATTCCTCAGTTTCTTCGGGATTATTTTTCATTAATAAAATGAGATTATGGATTTAGGAGAAGATTATAATGAAGGAATGCATTATTCCCATGTCACTGAATTAGGGGACATGGAGCTAATTGCTGGTAATATCAAACTGGAGCCCTAGATAAGGTATGCCTCCCACGTTTATCCAATGCAAAGTGTCCCCTTTTTATTTCATTCCTTAATGGTGATTAGACAATTGCATTTAGAAACTATTCAACAAGAGGCAGGGTTTCATAACTACTGAGATATCACTGAATCTAGGCTCTCTCAAAGAACAGAGCTATGCAGCTTGCATATATACAGGTATCTGCACCAATATATATTTCTGAATGTCTCCTCATATTTGATAAAAGAAACTTAAGTTCCCTGTCTGCCACCAAAGGGCTCATTCTAGCCTTCTTCTGTTGCTTATTTGTAACTTCTTTCTCTGCCAATGCCAAGCTGATGTCATGGGTTGAGTTGTAACTCTCACAAAATTCACACATTGAAGTCAATACTATGTCAGACTGTAACCATATTTAATACAGGATCGTCAAAATTTTGAAATGAAGTTATTAAAGTGTTGTTCAATACAGTTGGTATTGAACCAATACAAAACCAATACAGATCATTGGTTTTATAAAAACAGGAAATTTTTCCACAGCTACATTAAGAGGGTTCTCATGAACCTAAGATTGTTACATTCATTCATTTTAGCTGTTAAAAAAGATTTCCCAACTCAAAGTTAAAAAGAAATGGTTGATCATGCCACAAGAACACAAATTCAGGTTACACCAAATACTATGTACCAATGAAGTAGTAATTTTTTGGAGTATTTACTAACAGAACTAAGAAAGTGATAAATCAACACAATTTCGAATAAATTGGTGGGTACATCAGGTAGACAGCAAGTTACAACAAAGTAAGAAAATCTTTGTTACGGGCCTCAGACATCTGACAATATTTTTGGCTTTTGAGTAGATGGGAGCTAGAGTTTTCTTCTTACATTCCAAGAGCTAATAGTAACAAGGATGTTAAGTCATATAGAGGTTGTCAATAAATGGCTATTAGGGGTACTAAGGACTGTCCAAGATAATTTGTCTCTGGACCTGCAACATTCTAAACTCTCTGTAATAATGAAGCTCTCATCAGCCAATCAGGCTTTTTAGTCACAGATTTGTGCAATGTATATCCACAATATCATAAGTTCCATTTTATATCCATCTTCCTTAGTTCTCTTTTCAATCTTTCCTCTTTTCATCCTTTCCTCTTTTCTTACCTTTTCTTCCTTGCCTATCCTTTCTTTGTTGACTTTGACGTTCCATCCTCTATCACTGAGCAACATTCCTAGCACTACCAACTTTATCATAATGTCTAATGTCCAACTTTGGTACATAGGATCATTCGAAATTTGTATCAGGGATATATTGAGGGAAAACTTGATTCACCTGAACAAAGTGTTTAGAATATTAATTAAAAACCTGTTATCAGTAAAGATTAAAATGCTTTTAAATGAAAAGGAATTTTACAAACACAAATGTATAGACTTCTAAGAATGTACAGTGACATAATTCTCATGACTAAATGTATGTGTAAATATATGCAAATATACTCTCTTATTAACAATTTAATAATAAAACTAAACTGATGAGAAAAAATTCATTATAAAAAATTAGCAGATAATTCGAGAGGCAGAGAACAAAGGAATATCAGTGTAAATATGAGAAGTAATGACAGAACTTGAATAACTTTATCAAGGTAAGTATCCAAAAGCAGGGCATTTGTAAAATGTTATAAATTCAATGGCTTGGGTATTTAAAGGCAATGTTAAAGTTATTGAAGTAAGAACAATAAAGCTAAGAAACTAATAGATCTTTAAAGACTGTCAAGGAGAAATAAATATTTTATGAAGATTGTAGAATTTTATTTTACCTCTAGAGTGAATGGTAATAGCATGAGGGAATTTGTCAACACAGATGTTAATATTCTCATTGCTATGAGCACAATCCAAATGTAGCTCTGTATATGAATTTATGAGGTGCATACAGGGGTTCAAGACTACAGCCTAACAAGAAATTAGACCTTCCTCCCACTGTGAGTTACACATGATCAAAACTGGATAATGTGTATTAATGCAACGTTGATTTAGATGGCTCAATTTCAGTCCATTTCATAAGCTTATAAAACAATGAAAATAGATTTACAATAAAGTTAGAAAGCATGAATTTTTCACACAGGATCATATTTTTGGAAATAGATTTTGTTGTTACCACACTGAACATTTCCATGTCCCAAAAGGTGAGCAAAGTAATTGAAAAGAAAGATATCCAGGTGCAGAAATCAAATCGTATCATTCAGCTGCACTGAGTTATGAGGTTTTCAACAAAAGAGAAGAAACTATTGCAAAATAAAGAGTATCTAAACATGTATCAAGAATACATATTGAAATTTTGAGTAAAACATTTTGTTGCTGTAAATCTGAGCTCTTGATATAGTCTTTTATTAAATATTATGATAATATTAAAAATATCTTATTTATTTTTATTTTATGTGTATGAGTGCATTAACTGCACATGTATGAATGCACTTCTGTTGTGCAATGCCCGTGCAGGTCAGACGAGGGCATCAGATCCCCTGGAAATGAAGTTACAGATGGTTGGTAGCCATAATGTGGATGCTGAGAACTGACTCTGGGTTCTCTGCAGGAGTGCTCCTACCCTCGGAGCCATCTTTCCAGCCCCAGGATTATTTTTTTTAAGGTGATACAAGGAAAAGTATGTGAATTCTGTGTACAAAAGGGGTTGAAAATTATAAAGAAGCCAGGAGACTTTAAGGCATATTGTAGACATGGAATAAGAGTTAGTAATTTCATCCATTCTAACAGCTTCATGGTTTCCAGTTCTTTATCTGCTCTGTATGATGTCCTAATGTTAATATATTACATTGTTTATATCAGTGTTCACTATGACCTATTATATTTTGTAGACATTTAAGTTTGTATGAAATAATTATGGCAAGATGCATATTAGCCCATGTAAAGGTTATACTATGTGCCTCAGATTCACATGTTGGCTCTTCATTTCTCAAACTGCAATATTGGAGTGGGGTTGAGTCATGGCACTGAAGCCCTCATGGTTGCTCTTCTGACTGGTGGTAGATTAGCTGGCATGGGGCTTTGGTATACTTTTCTTTGTCTTTCTCATTTTCCAACTTGCTCCTAACACCTTGAAGTTTGAAATCTGATATGTAACAGTATATTAGTATGTTAATATAAGCTGTAGAGCACAAAATTAAGACATATTAGAAAACATGTGATCCAGATCATAGTTTTGGTTTATGAGACTACAGTATTGTAAATAAAGGAAATTAGGATGGACATTTTACTTAAGCTTCCCATAAATCGCATTATATTTGATATTTTCCCTTAAATTGGGACTTTGGAAGCAGTTGTTTTAAAACTATAGCAGAGTCATAGATTTGTAAAAGGTGCTCTTTCATATTTCAAAACTGTGTTTATCATACCATGACATGACCTTTCAATTGGGCATACAGTAGTTTTGATGTTTGAAATATAATTCTTGTCAAAATATATCAATTACACTTGAGATCAGGAGATTGGAAGACAATGAAGGTAGACTGGGGTGAAGGAAGAAGTTTGGAGGCAAGAGTGTCATGTACAACATGAAGAAATTAGGAGGATAAATAGGCTGCCTGCTTTTATATACACATATTGAAGGCCAGGTAAAGGCAGTTACAGAACTTATTGCAAGAATGTTGTCTGTCAAGAATGACCGTGAGAAACAGTTGGGAGTATTTCCGGAGAGCTTCAGTTGCCAACTTGATACACCTGGGGGGAGGAAACTTTAAATGAATTGTTTTGGATTGGCCCATGGCCATGTTTATAGGGTATTTTCTTGATTGTTGTGTGATGTAGGAAGACCCAGCCCACTATGGTCAGTGCCACCCTTGAGCAAGTAGGTCCTGTGTTGCATAAGAAAGCAGGCTGAGAACCGTCAGAGCAGCAAGACAGAAAGTGGTGTACTTCCATGGCCTGTGCTCCAGATTCTTGCCCTGTCTTGTCTTCCCCTGATGATAGGCTATGAGCTCTAAGCCAAATAAACCCTTTCCTCCCAAGTAGGTTTTATCTTAGTGTTTTTATCACAGCAATAGAAAGTAACTATAACAGAGCATAATACTATTTTGAGACTATCAGGTCCAAAGAGATCTCTATCCCTCAACTGGATATTGTTGGTAGTCACTCTGATGTCATTGTGAGACTAACCAAGAAAAGGTGCAAATCAACATCATGTTGCAATGACTGTATAAATTTCTAAATCTCCCAGAAGTCTGAACATAGTCATAATCTCTCCACAAAATCAGAGAAAGTGCATGGATATACTGGTATGTATGTTTTTATGCAACACAGCACAGCTTATTCTAATGAAAGTTTGGTTTAACACATAGAAATGAACGAATATAAAAATAATAAAAATATGGCAAAGTAATGCTAACTTTCTCTAGATGCAGGATAATTTTGTGACAAAATGTTCCAACAATTTATTTTTAAAATCTCTCAAAAATTGGAGAAGCACCCCCAATCTCATAAAATATATCTATGGAAAAACAATCCATTACATAAGACAGCATGTGACACTCATAGGAAAAGTTAATCCAGAGTACCTGTTCTCCCAATTGCTTCTTAACATAGTTCAGAGCACCACTAGGGTAACACTCCAGGATTAAGAATCCATGATACACAGACTGAAAATTAATAAATGAAATGTATATATTTCCTAAAATATGCATACCCTCCTAGATTTGACACCCATAGAAATTATTGAAGGGAACATTATGCTTTGTAACCAATTTGGAAAATAGTTTAAGGTTTTCTATGGCGCTAAATGCATACTTGACATATAGCCCAGCAATCAACTCACAAGAATTTACCTAAGATAAACTAAAATAAATACCTGACCCAACACTTGCACACTAATATTCATGATGTTTATAGCTCCAAGGTGAAACAAACCCAAATGCCCATCATTGGTTAACAGATAAACAATTTGGGCAACACTTGCACAAATGAACACAATATAGCAAGTAAGGAATAATGAATCACTGTATGATGTTGCAAATATTCAAACAATTGTACACTAATATTCATGATGTTTATAGCTCCGGGGTGAAACTGACCCAAATGCACATCATTGGTAAATGAATAAACAAATTGGACAACACTTGAACAATAGCACCTAAAAGGAATAATGAATCACTGCATGATGTTGCAAATGACTGAATACCAAATATGCTAGATACAATGTGCCACACTACAAATCAAAAGAACATATATATCAGTTCCCTCAAGTTCTTAACAATTTTTAATAGTGGCAAAAATGATCAAGTATTACCTAGAAGTAGGTGATTTTGTCTTGAGAAGAAGTATGATTTTCAAAGAAAGAGTCCAAGGGAGCTTCCTTAGCATAAGAACTATCCTATTACTCACTGTGATAATGGAA
>NW_008342282.1:2355625-2367111 GCF_000622305.1 Nannospalax galili | reverse complement strand
TAATAAGCTGATTAAAGTAAAAATCTAATATAAACCATAAAATAAAAAATTAAATATTGTTTGTTTAACATTTTCATAAATTGATGAACTTTGACTAGGCTATGTAAGAACAAAAGGGAGAAGACAGAAGTGCCATTCAGAAATAAAAGTGAGTAATCACTACTGATCATCATTACTTTGAGGTTAGGAAACACAGTGTGAACAAGTCTTGATCCATGAGTTTGGTAATTTCAAAAAAAATAGTCCAAATCCTTGAAAGATTCAAATTTGTTAAAAAAAAAAAGCATCAAGCATAGATGATTTTTCTAGTAAAAGTCTACCACATACTTAAGAAAGAGTTGAAGACAACTGGGACCCCAGGAAAAACACTGAATGAATCTGGAAAGAAGTGATGAACTAGGGATACTAAGAAGAGTAATCCATGTCTGTGAGCACTTGCATGACATGAAACTATTATCCTTTGTAATTTAGCAAAACATCCATAGCTAGTGAAATTGATTTAATTTTCACATTATTCCACATGTTATATGGCATTTTCCTTTATTTGTGCATTCATAATATATATATCATGTGCTATATGTTATATACTATATATCGTTTGTATATGACAAAGACTTTTTCACTTAATATTTATGTCTTTTGATCTTTATGTTGATATTTTAAATGTTATGGTTATAATTCCTTTACTTTTAGATTTTTTTATTTTTAATTATGGGTATGTATGTGCTTGTGCACATTATTACAGGTGCCTATAGGGGAGCTGAGCTGCCTGGTGTAAGTGCTGGGAACCAAACTCAGGTCCTCTGTAAGAGCAATACTTAACACTGAGCAATCTGAGACTTAAATATTCTGGAATTTATTCAATGTTAATAAACACTGTGTCAATTCTGTCATTTGGTGTCATAGTGTAATTTTACTCCATTAGTCAATATAGTTATTACACCTAATGACAAAAATACAAATGAATTCTGAAGTTGACTCTTCAAGTGTATTTCTATAGATCTCAGTACATAAAAACAGATGTTAATTTGAATATTTGTAGCTTCAGACTCTCTGTTTATTCTGTATTGACTGATTTCCCCTTTTTAATATCAAATACATTTATTTTGTTTTAAATCCAAATGTGAAAGAAACTTTTAGCTGATCCTGCAATCTTTGGTATTTATATTACTTAAAAGATATTGGCAAACAAATACTTTGGAAGCCATTCAACATGACCACTTAGTTCCCCTCTTTCCAGTTATCTCTGTAGTATCATTTTTATATCTACTTCATCCTAGCCTTCTGTGTAACTGATATCATACCTCTAGCCTAAACTTCCTCATTGTTTTGTTTAATTTAATGTGGTTCAACATATATTTGTTATCTGTATAATATTCCAAGACACTCCTCTCAGTATTTGTTTTACTTACTTTGTTATTATAGGCATTTTCTCCTTGTCTGCCTTGTCAATACAGAATCTTGGATACTTCATATTTTCCTAGAGAAAGGAAGAAGAGTTCAATAAGTAGATACATGAAAATATTTATTAATTGTCTTAAAAAGTTTTGATGATTTCCTACAAATCTACAATATATGGTCATATTCATCCTCAATTGCCCTATGATATTCCACTCCCTACCCTACAAGCCCCCTTCTTCTTCTCAACTTGTACCCCTTCTTTCATGTTCATGAGTGTGTGTGTGTATGTGTGTGTGTATGTATATGTGTTAAAGTCTTATGAGATAGACACAGCTGTTTGTGTTCATGACTGCCTCAGTCATGTAACAGCCAGAAGACAGTGCTTCATAGGAAACCTCCTCACTCTCTAGCTCTTATTAATTTCTGCACAACTCTCTGTGATCTTCCCTAAATGTACAAGGTGTAATAAAAATGTCCCACATTGTGTTGAGCACTCAGAAGTCATTTATTCTCAACACTTTGATCATTATGTGTATATACATTAAACATTGAACATTGCAAAACAGCTTTTTTTGACCAAGGCTGAGAGAAGCACTTGTCTAGAAGTATAAACACAAATACTACATGCCTAGTTAGCAAAAGGTGAGTAGTTTCTCCTCAAGGGCCTATGACTTCCTCAGCCAAAGGCATTTATTGGTTTTGTTGTTATTTTATGAGACAGAGTCTCCCTGTAGCCAGAGATATCCTAGAAATCACTATATAGACCATGCTGGACTTTACCTCTCAGACATTCACCTTCCTCTGCCTCTGCTGGTATTAAAGACATAGGCCAGCATGCCCAACTGTGTCCACAGGATTTCTTCAGTGTATATTGAGTTTTAGCACTACATATAATAGATATCAACCAAATTTAGACCCCTTCCCCCGTTCACAACTGCTTTTATCACTTTCGACTGGATTTTAGAATGCATTATGTCATATATATTAAGGACTATCCAGTCAAGCATTTTTTCTCAGGTGTCCCTCAGTGCAAGTTCATCCATTCTAGTCTACTCAGTCTATCGAGAGTCACTCTCTAAAGAAAATATGCTTTCCCTCACCCCACAGTAATCAGTTGCCAAGTTATCTTGGCTAAGGTTAAGGCCTGCTGTCCATTTACCCAGCTCTTTGCTTGTTTTTTGTCTGATTGAGTCAGCACAGGTCTTGTGTATGCTGTCACCATTGTTGTAAGTTCACATTATCACGTTCCCAGAGGCATGAAAGCCTCTGTTTCCTTGTGTTCATGTATCAACCTTGGTTCTTACAATCTTTCTGCCTCCTCTTCATCAATGACCCATGGGTGAGTGAGTTTTAATATAGAATCTTATCCAGGCACATGGACTTTGCATTCTCAAATTCTCTAAAATTTGGCCAGTTGTGAGTTATGGCTTTCTATATGTATCACACACTGTTTTATGGGGAAGCTTACCTAAGAGCTGAGGGATGTGTTAGTATTCTCTCTTCCCCCTGTTCTGCTCTGTTCCATGAGCATTAGATGTAGAAGTTCCATGGTAGATGTGTCACTAAGGGCTGCTCATCTCAGACATATTCTCTGTGTTTGACAAGTTGTGAAACTCTATAATAGTCTTCGTTTGTGTAAAAAGAAGTTTCTTTGATGAATGATGTACTGTATACTTGTCTGTAATATGAGGATACATATTTAGCACACAGTAAGAAATTAATTTATCTAGAGATATGACAGAAACAGGGTTTTTTTCAGGATCTATGACATCTCCATTCACGTGTATTTAACCATATTTACAGTGCTATGCATGAGCTCCTTCCCATTGAGAGGGCTTTAAGTCCAATTAGTTGCTGTTTATTAACCCCTAGATAAAATTGCCACTACTGCATCAATAGAGATAGTTTACTCTGCCAGTCATTGTAGTTATTACTCTTTATAAATGGGTTGGACCATTGATTCATTTTATCTCTAAGCAGGTTGCATAGTATCCTGTATAACTATGAGAGCTAGTCTTCAGGGAGAGGGTGTCCAGGTCAGTACCAGCTCCAATTCTTCAAGTCCTATGTATGATATATGTCCTGCATTCAGCAATAGGATCTTCCCATCAAGTTCTGGGAAGTAAAAGAGGGTTATGGCAACAGCCTGTGTTATTTGCAGAGTCTCTTGGACTACTCTGACCAACAGCACCATGGGAGGTTTCTGGCACTGTTTCTCATTATATAGTCTTCGAACACATTCACTCAGGTCCAGATATTGTATGTGTATTTTTCAGGAAGTTTTTGAGTTAATACATTTCCCTTTGACTTTTCACACTACTCAAGCTTTATTTACCTCCCCCCTCCCTGTCTAACCTCCCTCTTCCGTCCTCAGTTTAAGTGCTTTTCCCTATTTTCCTGTTGATAATACCTGTATATTATCCCCCTTCCCTTTAGATCCTTCTTCCCCTTTACCCCTATGGTTCTTTGTGTGTCTTTTTTTCCTACCCTCCCAGTTGAAAACTCCCATTTTCTCCATTTCCCCCTTGGTAATATCTGCTTCTTACTGTCTTCCTCTCTCAGGCTCTTTCTTTCCATTTACTTCACTGGTTCCTTTCCATTTTCCTGGCTCCTACTGTTATATCAGAATATATACTCATATATAAGTGATTGGTACTAAGATCTGAAAATGACGGAGAATATATGTTACTTGTTTTTCTGAGTCTGTGTTACTTCACTTAGTATAACAGTTTCTAGTTCTATCTACTTATCTGGAAATATCATTATTTTGTCTTTCCTTGCCAACGAATAGAACTCTATTATGTGCCATTGGCTTTTGACAAAAGACTATCTCTATCTTTTTTTAATATCAGCTAAAACTTGGCAATCAAGTAGTTAATATAAAGATTGTTTCCTGGGACTGGAGAGATGGCTCAGTGGTTAAAAACACTGATTGCTATTGCAGAGGACCTGGGTTTGATTCCCAGCACCCACATAGCAACTAATAGCCTTCCATAACTCCAGTTCCAGGAATCCAATATCCTGTTCTGACTTTTGTGTGCATTGCACAATATGGATGCACTTACACACAAGCAGGCAATACACGTATACACTTTAAACAAATAATAATGATAATAATAATAAAGACTTTCCATTTGTTTCTTGGTGTCAATATATATGGAATTTCACTGTGTACATACATTTTAATGAAAGTTCACAAGTGTTTATCTTGAATTAAAAATATTGTCTCCTCGGTGCTAGACAAGGGATGATCCTTTGGCCAGGCAGCTTAGTTTTGCTTGTCTCTGGCCTTCTACTTAAAACTTCCCCTCATGCTGTAACCCTAAAAATGGATATAGGATGGAGGTTACTGACTCTCTTTGTACCTTTTTTCCATGTTTCCCTTTTCTGCTTCATATCTATCTTTATTCCTATCCCTATCTATCTATCTATCTATCTATCTATCATCTATCTATCTATCATCTATCTATCTGTCTGTCTGTCTGTCTATGAATCATCATCTGTCATCATCATCATCTATCTTATCTAATCTATCTCTCTATCATCTATCTATCATCTGTCTATCATCTATCAATCTATCAATCAATCAATCTATCTATCTATCTATCTATCATCTATCTATCTACCTATCATCTATCTATCTATCTATCATCTATCTATAATCTATTTATCATCTATCTATCTATCATCTATCTATCTATCCATCTATCATCTATCATGTATCTATCTACCTATCTTCCATCTATCATCTACCTCTCTACCATATATCTACCATCTGTCTGTCATTTATGTCTCCTAATCTCTTCCTCTTAGTTTCCCCTTTTATTGCCTTTCCCTTCTTCCTCTTTCTGCTTCTCTTCCTAATTCTATTTCACTTCCTAATCCTTCTCCTTGTCCATACTATCATTATTATGTTTCCCTTAATTTTTCTCTAACTATGCCAATTACATACAGGGGTTTTGCTATTGTTAATTCTAATGATGAAGGCAAGGACTAGAGATGATCAATCTTGGTAAAGCATATACCACTCTTTATCAGACCTATATCAATTCTTATTCATAAATAAAATGCTAGAATCATGAATACTATTATAATTATTCTTTGTTTTAATAACATTGTGGTTACATTTTCACTACTGTGTGCCTATTTGTATGAGTGCAGTGTATATGTGTGTATGTGCTCATGTATATATACATGTGCATGTGAGAGCAATGCATGTGAAGGTTTGGGGTTAATGTTGGCTAGCTTCCTCAGTCACTCTCCACATTATTGTCATTAGTACTAGTAGTAATATTTGAGGCAAGATTTATCTCAATCAACCTGAAGTGAATTGACTTGTCTAGTCATAATATATCCCATATTGTTTTATATATTATAACAAATATACAATACCAGTATTTGGTGAAATGTATGTAGTACCCCTGGAAACTGTATTATCTTCTCAATTTCCCTGTAAATCTAAAACTGTTCTACAATATGAAGTTTAGTTTTGAAAAGTCTATTAAATAGTATTCAAGTATATATAAAATTTCTGATTACTTAGTTGAAAATTTGGGAATAATAAGCTTTGTTAGCCATTCTTCCCAACATTTATTGAGAAATGTTTCTCTTGATGTATTTAACAAATATGGACTCTGAGAGCATTACCACTATTATTTTGTGAACATCATTTTATATTAAAATAACTACTTGAATTATCAGCAAATTGTTGGTATCTATCCTTTCATGCTTCCTATGTATGCCATGGAGTTAAAATGATTCCTAAAATAATACTAACAAAGACATTTTATTTTTCCTGGAAGAGCCGCTTAGAAACCAAGGAACCGAGTTTCCCTCAATGTACGAATTCTTTATCTAGCTAACTTCTTTGCAAATTACTGGACATGAAGAAATGAACACTGAATACATGTAATCCTTCTAGGGGATATGGTCTCTGAAGTTCTGTTGGTGTATAATACGCTGTGTACTTCTCACTGAATGATGTTATTACCTAGCTTTAAAAATGTATTTGAGTAGCAGATCCCTTCAAGGATGTCCTGAGAGTCAGTCCTGGCACATCACACACTCCTGGAAACATGATCATTCCCTTCTTTCCACCTCCGGGCTGGCTATAAGAGGTCCACAAGAACAATCTTAGGAAACTGTCTTTCCTCACACTGTGTAAAACTCATCCAATGGCCCATGCCAGATCATGGAGTCTGCTCGTCCGAGATGGTCTTGAAAGGGCCAATTCCAGAGAAGGCTGGCCCATGTGATTGAGTTCTTCAGGAGAGGATACCAGACATTCTGGGCCTTAGACCATAAGAACCAAAGACACAAGGCCATGGACAGTAACCAGATCTTCTCCTGCCCAGGCCTCTGCTTTCCCAAGTATCTTCTTCAATGAGCCTCAAATAAATGCTAGCATGCTTGAAAAAAAATGTATTTGAGTGTCTATGAAATATTTTTTTCTGGTTTTCAGGTACTACAACACTAATGCTGTGTTTTTCTCTACAGTTGCTATAGAAACCGTATGTTCTTAGAGAGTACATTTGAAAACTCCTAAAGCCTTTTTGAAATACATAGATTAGAAGTCGTGTTTGGTTTGTTTATATATTTCAAATGCATTCCTGAAAAAGAATTGAATGATTCTAATCAAGTACGTAATTTTTTTCTCATGCATTTGCTAACCCAGAGTAAATAAGAAGACAGTGATGAGTGATTAATGGGTGAAGAAATAATATTATATGGATAAAGTCTAAGAGATTATTAATATATGCACATATATATGCTTGTGTCTGCCTTTAATAGATTCAATTAATTACAATTCAAGGGTCTAATTAATACATGCATGAAATTGCTACACAACGTAACAATGGAGGCAAAAACACAAATAGCTAAAGCCTATTATTTAACCACAGTGTAGCATATATCACCAATATTCAAAGAATTTCTGCCCATTCTCCTTTCTCTTTATTTCTGTCTTCTTCTGAAGTACCAATGAATATATGAAATGTCGAAGTATGTGAACTTAATTCCTACAGTTGACAAATGTGAGATTAGAATGGTTACAGCAGTCTATTATCCATGGAATTTTCTATTCCTTGGAAGTTAATAGCTCTCTTTTAAATACCGACTTCTAATTCAAAACACAAAGATCAAGCCTATACTGCCTTAGTAAAAGAAATGTAACATAATTGCCTGGTGATATCAAGGTCTGCTTTTGTTCCTAAGCTAGAGAAAAGAGCAGTTTGATAGCTTTGAGGCAGGTTACCACAATGCCACTTAAGAAACAAAAATAGAAAGAATCAACCTAAACTAAGAATGTATGATATGCTACAATTCTGAAGCTTTGTATGCTCATTTAAAGATATATTTTAAAAATTTGTCAGATGAATTAAAGGACTATTGATTAAGGGAAAACATCATGTAACCCATAGTTCTATGAGTATACATGTCAAAACTACTTTATTAAATGTGATAAAAAAATATATATGCAAAATAGATTTGTGTGTTGTTCTAGGAATGGTCATTAGCCAGTGTACCAATTGGATGACTGGATAACAGAATGCCACCATTAGAAGGCAGACCTCAGCTGTAGAATGAACTATAATAATTTGAAGAGAGGCTTCATTTGCATATTTGTACTCCAGTATAAATCACAGCTCCTGATATTAATTACCTGTTCAATAAATGTATTAATGTTTATTATAACAAAATGTACCGCAACTTGAGATTTTAGTGCCAGAACAAAATTTGGTTTTTTGGAATTTCATTTTGTTAAGAAGCAGACTGAAGGAAAATAGCTATCGTCCATTTTTTTTAAAATTTGAATTGTAGTAAAATATAATTTGGTGGTATTTAGAGCTTTCCCTCATCCTCACTTTCCTTTCCTGATCCTCATTCAATTTGATATACTCTATATTTATTCTATCTCTATCTATTTAAATATAAAATCTGGGTTAAGCACTCTAATTTGTGTTCCCAAATGCCTTTCAATGTGGATCCATCCACTGGAGCTTTGTTAAACTACTGAGTCTCATACTTAAAAGAGAATTACTCTCTCTCCCTCCTACTATCCATCAGTTTCCAAAAGTTCATTAGGTGGGGTTGGGATTTCCTACCCACTTCTCTATGTCTATACTGAGATTTCTTCTGGTTTGAGCTTGAGTGCTACTGGATGCTCAGGGATCATTGTGGAAGAAGGAGTGGAAAGATTGTAAGAGCCAGTGGTGGTGAATTACAAGGAAACAAAGTTTTCCAGACAACTGGTCAGTTACTCACATGAACTCAGAACAATGGTGACAGCAAGCATTCATTGCTAATACTCCTAAGACCTCAGTGGTGATAGGATGTGGGAAACCCTACCATATTATGTGGTTCCTTGGTTTGCTGAATATTTTAAGTTGGGGAGAAATGAGAAAACAACATAAGCAAGGTATTTCTCTTTCTCCTTTTCCTTTCCCACAAATGTGTCATAGTAACTATAATATCCTTCAATAGCAAATCATGAAAATTCAATGGTAAATGTGATTGTCTGGCTCCTACCCTGAACATCTCATGTGACAGGTGCTTTATCCACATCTGGGAGTAAGAAGTACCACAGTGTACCAGAAGGAATCTGGAAAAATGGGTCTTGTTGACCCCACCCCTCCAGGTTATTACTCTCAGATCATGCTGCTTTTTATAAAATTATGTGCTTCTCTACAATTGTTCTCTCATTTCATCAGGAGTGGTGTAAAAGTGCACATTCTCCTGGGTATTTCAAATGGCTCCCAGGGCTTGTACTTTTACTGAAAATCATCCTCACACTTTCCTCTTGACAAATCTTCTTTTTGACATCGGTATAATAACAAATCCTAGAAAACTTCAACAGAGAGAAGACAGCATTATCGCTGGAAAAGAAAAGTTAGGGACTTCTAACCTAATAATCGTTATTATCATGATTATTGTCAGAATATTAAAATAAATTTATTTCCTTCACTATTGAAATAATCAAAGGAACATTAGGAGCCTAAACTTCCACCTATCTTCTGCTCACTGTTGTTAGACAAGCTTCTTTCACTCATATCTGTAGCCAGTCAAACTTCCTATTTTAAATATGTAGGAATATAATTTTTTATTTTAAAAATATCACTTCAGAAATTTCTACAATTTAGTGACTCTCCTTAAACATCACGGGGACAAGAGTCTTCTTGAAGCAAAAAAAAATTTCCACTGTCAATTTTTAAAATGTTGTATATTGTACTATCATTTGAAAATTCACAGGAAATGTTATAATAGTTTTGAGATTTAAAAAATATTTATTTATTTCTATTTATTTTTATGTGTATGAGTGTTACACCTGCATTTGTGTAAGTTCACCAGGGTTGTGCAGTGCCTGTGGAGGACAGAAGAGGGTATCAGATCCCCTGGAACTGGAGTTAACTGCCTGTGTTTAGCTGCCATGTGGGTGCTGGGATTTGAACCTGGGTCCTCTGCAAAAGTAATCAGAGCTCTTACCCACTGAGCCATCTCTCCAGCCCCTAGTTTTGAGACATTTAAACTAAGGATATTCATTTAACATCCACAAATATTTTACCATAATATTCTTTTATGACCGATATGTTATGGTAATGAAAAAGATATATTTTGAAACATCATTGCATTAAAATATTAACTTAATGTAGCCAGTTTGCATCAGACCATTGCCTGATCCTTAAGCCAGAAGTGGGATGCATGTATGTATTTAGAATGTTTATGTCACTATTGTAAATGTTGCAACTAAATATGTCAAGCCATCGTGAATCGAAAGCAATTACAAAATTTTTGAAACTATAATCTCTATTAGATTGATAGATGGAGAAGAACCTTTTTCAATTTAAGTAGCCTCAGGGCTTAAAAATTTTGGGAGCCAATGTGAGAGTGCATTAGTTTGGCATTAGGTTTCTATCATTCTGATTTGTTTGTTTGTTTAAGCTAAATAAAATTTATCTACAATAAAAAAGCAATATATTATCGTCCTGCCTCTGCCTCTTCAGCATATCCTACCAGCATGCGCCACAGGCCAGCCTGGTCTACATAGTGAGTTCCAGGACAGCTGGGGCTACAGAGAGAAAAAAAAAAAAAAAAAAAAAAAAAAAAAAAAAGCAGTATTTGACAATATTTGGGCAGTGTGAAAATTGCACAATTGGCATCTATAAGAATAAGCTATAGTTATCATTATTATATTATTAATTACATTTTCTTTGACAATTTCATACATCATATAATGCATTCTAGTTACTTCCACACCCTCTTTGAAGTATCTGCCTCTCAGCCTGTCAATCCCCCTCCTTCCAACAAATCCTTTTCCCATATTTATGTATTTTTGTTTTGTTTTATGATATACTGATTAACCAGATCTGTGACTACCCATTAAAAGTTGTGAGCTCACCATTGGCTATACAACTGACAATAATTTATATTTCCCTGTATTTTTCTTTGCATCATAAACATTTATCAAAAAAATGAAGTTAAAATGGATTTTCAAACTGTCTCCTTTAAAGATTCTTATTATATTACTTTATTTAGAGTGCATGTATATGGGTGCATACGTGTGTGTATTTGTGACACGTGTGTCACAGAACACAGGTGGAGGACAGATGGAAACTTGTGAGAATCTGTTTTTGCTCTCTATCACGTGGTATTGAACTCAGTTGATCTGGCTTGACCGCAAATGCCTTTACCTACTGAATCATCTTGTCAGCCCTCACAATGTCTCATAATGTTTAGTATTGTGTCAGGAGACTTTCGGGCTATTGTGTTTGGATTATATAAAAATTATTTTCTAAGAGGACATAATTTTGCATTATGCTTATTATTTATCTCCTTTTAAATAATGATACTTGAAGAATTTATTTTTGTTCTATGTGCTTTACATAATTTTTTTCTTTACATAATTTTATTACACTTCATAGTTTATCTTTTTAGTGCTGTGGCTGGTGAAAATAAATTGGTGAATACAATACTAAAAATAATGAAATGATTAAAAATTAAATGATAGTAATAATTTCAAGGTTATGTCTTATAATATAAAAATAACAGTATTAGAAATTTCATTACAAAACAATTTAAATGTATCCAGA